>NC_081561.1:74431091-74469629 GCF_022355385.1 Mustela nigripes | reverse complement strand
GCCCAGAGCTGCTGCCCACTTACCCCTGGGCT
Organism: Mustela nigripes; assembly: GCF_022355385.1. NCBI lineage: Eukaryota > Metazoa > Chordata > Mammalia > Carnivora > Mustelidae > Mustela > Mustela nigripes. The sequence continues at coordinate 74,469,597 of NC_081561.1, read as the reverse complement.
TGCTCAGCTACCTGGGAACACAGTGTAGGAATGAGGGCATTAGATTAACATGCACAAAGATACAAACCCAGAATATTTATATTAAGAAAAAAAAGTGCTATATGCCATTTGGACACAGCTGGTGTAGTTGGCATTGACCCAAGGTATCATTATCCAAGGGAGCAAATAAATGCCCAGAGCTGCTGCCCACTTACCCCTGGGCTTGCTCAGCTACCTGGGAACACAGTGTAGGAATGAGGGCATTAGATTAACATGCACAAAGATACAAACCCAGAATATTTATATTAAGAAAAAAAAGTGCTATATGCCATTTGGACACAGCTGGTGTAGTTGGCATTGACCCAAGGTATCATTATCCAAGGGAGCAAATAAATAAATTCGTGTTGGCCCAGAATGGGAAATATGAGTAAGAGGCAGCTGGGGGGAGTAGGTCTGTAGCTGGTCCCCCAACAGCTCCTTTTGCCTATCATTACAACCTATTTCTTGGGAAAGTTCCTGGCACCCTTTCCCAGGAGTAGGTTAGGAGGAGATAAGACACGGGGGTGCCTGGGTGGCTCAGTGGGTTAAGCTTCCGCCTTTGGCTTAGTTCATGATCCCAGGGTCTTGGGATTGAGCCCTACATCGGGCTCTCTGCTCTGCAGGGACCCTGCTTCCTCCTCCCTCTCTCTGTCTGCCTCTCTGCCTACTTGTGATCTCTCTCTGTCAAATAAATAAATAAATAATCTTAAAAAAAAAAGAGAGAGAAGATAAGAAATGAAAAAACCCTGCTTTATACCTGGGTGTTTCCCTCCAACAGAATGTAGGGGCATGTGGGTGGACCCATTAATCTGGTCTCATGCTTAATCATCCCATTCTGGCATGAGAAATATTGTTACATATTTTTCTTTAGAAAGAAAACAACTTTCTTATCCAAGTAACTTCAAAAATCTGGAGATTCTGGGGTGTTGACTCTACTAAAACACTCAGGCTCTAGAGGTATTTCCCCCAAAGCCCTCCTGTGCATCTGCACAGAGCTTAATTGGAGTTCCTTTGCCTCAGCCTCCTGACCCCCAAAAAGGAAGAAGCCGTGATTGATGTGGACTTGGCCTGAAAAGCTGGGAGTGCCAGCTACCTACCCTACCTCCACCTTCTCTAGTATGGTGGTTGGGGACTGCTTCTAGAAATTTCCTGATGACAAAAAGACAGCCCCCACCTGCTGTGGCTCAGTTCTGCCCTTCTGGGAGCAGAGTCTGCATGTGGATCTCTTCTCCTCCTGAAAGTAGGCTGGCTTTGCCTGAGGGTGGGTCCTATGGACCCTTCAGTTGACACCGGACCATCATGGGGCTGGAACGCTCAGATAGAAGGGGCATTTCTGGGTGGGATGGCAGCCTGTGCCCCTTGGCCTGATAGTCTAGCCCTCCATAGTCATACCACTGACTTCCTTTGGTAACCCTTCAGCATATGCCTCTTTTTGGTGCTCTCTTGCTCTCAACACAGAATACCCCACCAGAGCCATGACCTGAAGAGCTTCTGAGCCCATAGGGACTTCTTAAAGGCCAACTCCACAGCCACCCCTTCCTTCAGACTCTGGAAGCCCACCCTGAACAGTTGACTCAGGGGCATAAAGGCATCCACTTAAGGGTCTTGTGCGAACCTCGCCCTGAGGGTCATGGCAAGGAAGCCAACCCCAGGCCCACATGACCACTTGCAGATGCTGGCAGTGTCTACAACTGTGACTCCTCAGCACCAGGCCCACGTCCTCCAGCACTTTCATTGGTGCTGCCTCCTGCACTCTGCTGGCTGGACAGAGCCCATGGTAGGTGGCTGAGCCCATGGTCCTAGTGCCCTTGATTGAGTAGCCGCTGGCCCTCAAGAATTCCATAGACAAAGGGGTGGCAGGAAAAGTGGTTGTTGCAGCTTTTCTAGCACCCCAAGGGATGTTGATGACAACAACATTTGAAAACTGTGAGTCAGGAAAGAGGGTGAGGAGCACATTGACAGACTTGAAAGGATGTGGGAGAGTTGGCTTGTGAATAGACCAGTGGACTCCAAGCCATAAAGGGGACTCAATGAGGAAGGTGGAGGAGAGGCAGGATTTGAGATTGGATTGAGTGATGGGCAGGACATCAGATGGGCAGCGTCTGCGTTCTGAGGTGGCTCTGGGAGGTAGACTTGGGCTGAGGTGCATGAGAAGAATCTTAGTAACCATGATTAGAGGCGACGTGTCTGAAAGAATTCAAAGGACAATAACATGGCACTCAGCTGTGAAAAACACACTTTATTCAAGATCCAGTCATAATTGTAGATCTACTCAAGTCCACTGGGGTCTAATCGCAGTAACACCAAATTGAAGTCACTGCTTTTACTACCTGAAGGAAAACACACGATTTAGGTTCTCAGGTGTGCCTAATATGAAAACTATGTATTTCTCTTAATACTTGGAATAGGCAATATTTCTTTTTATTTTTAATTTTGAGCCCCCTTGGTCTAAATCCTTTAAGACTAGTTAGTTAACACATGTTTAGGTCAAAGTGTTTGGGCACGATACAACTAGAACAAGGACCGGGATTTCTCATTCTTCAACTATTTAATTTTTATTTTTTAGGGTTTTTTTTTTTTCTTTTTGGTTTGAATTTTTTGCATCTATATTCATTTTTTTTAATTTTAATTTTTTCAGTGTTCCAAAATTAATTGTTTATGCACCACACCCAGGGCTCCATGCAATACATGCCATTATTTTGAAAGTAAGATGATGCAATACGAACAGGGAGAAAATCTTTGCATAATTGCAAGTTATTTTGGTCTGTGCCTCTCTCTCTGTGGGTCGGCTTAGAGAGAGACAAGTTGGGATAGAAGAAAACAATGAGAGCAAAATGAGTTTTACATTTTCTGTAGTTGACTGCTTTGTTCTACTACTTGACAATACCAGACGATCAACAATTTGTAAGTTTTTTTCATAATATAAGTACTTATCATCAGAAGTATTTTGTTTTTCCTCACTAAGACCATTCAATCCCATTTGTTTAGTGAAATCTCAAAAACATGCATAAGACAGAAATCATTGAAATTTCAACTATTTGTTTTAGCCATAAGTGGTTCCCATCAGCACTCTTACTATCTACAGCACTCACTGCATATTTAACCGTGCACTACTAATTCTTTGTTCACTGAGGCAGGCATCTGTCTTAAAACTCCTTTGGGCTCCACTTCTAGTTCTAGTTTTGTTGCTGTTCCTACCACATCTGAGGTTGCTTCTCCCACTGAAGTTCTGAACCCCTCAGAGTCATCCATGAGGGTGGAATCAGCCTCTACAAACTCCTGTTCATGTTGATGTTGTGACCTCTTTCCATGAATTACAAATGCCCTTAATGGCATGGTGAATTCTTTCTAGATTAATGGCATGCTGAATTCTTTCTAGAACTGTGAATTCTTTTCAGAAGGTTTTCAATGTACTCTGCCCAGATTCATCAGAGGATTCACTATCTATTGCTAGACACTTATGAAATTTACTTTTTTTTTTAGATTTTATTTATTTATTCGACAGGGATAGACACAGCGAGAGAGGGAACACAAACAGGGGGAGAGGGAAAGGGAGAAGCAGGCTTCCTGCTGATCAGGAAGCCCAATGTGGGACTTGACCCCAGGACCCCAGGGTCATGACCTGAGCTGAACGCAGATGCCCAAAATCTGAGCCACCCAGGCACCCCTGAAATTTGCTTCTTAAATTAGCAAGACTTGAAAACTGAACCTACTCCTTGATCTGTGGGCTGTGGAATGGATATTGTGTTATCAGTCATGAAAACATTATGAATTTTGATTACATCTCCATTAGAGCACTTGGGTGAACAATTGAGAACAGTAATATTTTGAAAGGATTTTTTTCCCCCCTGAGCTATCGCGTCCAGCAGAAGGATCAAAATATTCAGTAAACCATGTGGTAAAGAGGTGTGCTGTCATCCAGGCTTTTCGTCCCATTTACAAAGCATAGGCAGAGTAGATTTCTTCCTAAGGGTTCTGGGATTTCAGAGCTCTTAGGAAGTACTCACAAAGTAAGTGATCACTGGCTTCAACTTACAGTTATCAGCTGTAGGAGCCCCTAATGGTCAGCATGTTTTTGGAAGCTTTGAAGCCAGGCACTGTCTTCTCCTTTCTAGCTATGGAAGTTCTAACTGGAATTTTCTTCAAATGTAAGGCTGTTTTAACCACACTGGAAATCTGTGGTTGAGTGTAGCCACCTTCATTCATTACCTCCACTAGATTTTCGGGATGACTTACTGCCATTTCTTTATTGGCACCTGCTGCTTCACTTTGCACTTTCATGTCGTGGAGATGACTTCCTTATATCTCAGGAACCAACCCCTGCTAGCTTCCAACTTGCCTTATGCAGATTTCATACCTCTCTCAACCTTTATAGAACTGAATAAAGTTAGGGCCAAGTACTAGGTTAGGCTTCGGTGTAAGGGAATGCTGTGGCCGGTTTGCTCTATCCAGACCATTCAAACTTCCTCCATCTCAGCACTAAGGCTGTTTCAGTTTCTTTTCATTTGTGTAGTCATTGGAGGTGCACTTGTGATTTCCTTCAAGAACTTTCCCTTTGCATTCACAACTCAGCACACGGCTTCATGCAAGAGGCCTGACTTTCAGCTTATCTTGTCTTTCCATATAGATTCCTCACTAAGCTTCATTGTTTCTAGCTTCTGATTTATTTTTTTAAGATTTTATTTATTTATTAGAGAGAGATCACAAGTAGGCAGAGAGGCAGGCAGAGAGAGAGGGGGACGCAGACTCCCTGCTGAGCAGAGAGCCCGATATGGGGCTTGAGATCATGACATGAGCCAAAGGCAGAGGCTTAACCCACTGAACCATCCAGGTGCCCCTCTAGCTTCTGATTTAAATTGAGAGGCTAGCAACACTTCCTTTCACCTGGACCCTCAGAGGCCATTGAGAGGTTATTAATTGGCCTCACCCTAATATTATGCTTCAGGGAACAGGGAGACTGAGGAGCCGATGAGTGAGGGACAGGGAACAGATGGTTGGTGAAGCAGTCATAACACACAGCATTGATCAAGTTCGCCCTCGTCTATGGGAGCAGTTTGTGGCACCCCGGAAGGATGATAATAGTAACAGCGAAGATCACAGGTGACCATAGCAAATATAATAATGATGAAAAAGTTTGAAACATTTCAAGAATTACCAAAATGTGACAGAGACCCGAAGGGAGAAAAAGCTGTTGGAAAAATGGCGCTGACAGACTTGCTTGATACAGGGTTGTCACAAACCTGTAAAACATACAGTACCTGCAAATCGCAATAAGGGAGTGCAATAAAAACAGGAAGTGCCTGCTTTTTTTTTTTTTTTTAAGTGAATAAAAGTAAGATGCCCCACAAAACGTATATCTATGGCTGCCTTCAAAAAGAGAAGTCGGGTTTAAAGAAGAGTTCACATCTCGGTTAGACCTTTTTAGTTTTGAACCAAGTACATATGTTTCCTTCCCTGAAATAAATAAAAATAATACATTTGCACAGGCTCATTGTTACTGAGACAAAACAAAGCAGAGCCTTCGAATCCTTCTTCCGTTAATCATTAAGGGAGCAGTTAGGTAAATTACGATGTTCCATATACTAGAATATACTCTGCATCTATTAGAAACCATGAGGTAGGTTGGCATCAATAAATTCATAAGCAAACAAAATAAAGTGCAGTATGTGCAAAGTTTCACATCTGTACATTTTTAGAAAGCACGCCAGAACATTCTGCACATACGCCATTCTGTAAACCATTGTGTTTTTTGTACAGACACACATGAAAAGAGGAATAAGTATTACTTTGACAGAGAGGAGATAGGATGACTGTATGGGGAGTATGACTTTATTTGTCATTTTACAAATTTCTTTAGTATTTGTATTTTTAATATGCTCATTTAAAATATTATTTTTATTTCATGAGTACTTAAAAGTCAGTTTTATTATGCTTCTGTGAAAAGAAGTTCCGTGTCATTAGGAAAATTTTCTTAAGTCAATGTGAACCCAAATGTATATGTTACATAATATTCTAGAAAATGCCTATAAAAACTTCATAAGAGGACAGATGGCAGCTAATCTATTCTAGAGACTTTTTCTTTAGGTCACACTTAGCCTTTAGAAGTGGCTTATTAAAAACGAGTTGTATTTTACAGATTATTAACAACAACACGTTGTAGTAGGAATAGCGGTCTCAAGTGCTCTGAAAGTCTCACTGAGCTCGTTCGCTCGGGTGTTGCCAGCCTGTGTTATAAAAGGAGGTTGACTGGTTCATCTTCTGTCCTGCTTCACAGTTCTGGGATTCTAACTCTTATTGCCAGAAAGTGAAGGATTTGAGCTTCTTTAAGTAGTTCTGTGAATTCTTTAAAGAGTTTTAAGCAGCAATGAGAAAGGCTAACCCTCAGCAAGAACACCTTACGTTAGGGCCTGTGCATCGTAGCTAAGCAGAGACACAGGCGATTATGGTAGCTGGAATCACGGCTTTCCAAAGATGTCTGTGGCTTAATCCCTGAAACCCATGACTTTGTTACCTCATACAACAAAAGGACTTTTGTAGTTCCTTCTACAGATGTGATTAAGAATTTTGAGTTGGGAAGATTTTCCTGGATTATCCAATATAATCAAAAGGGTCTTTAGAAGAGGGGGGCGGGCGGGTCAGTGTCCGAAAGAGATGTGATGAAGTCACAGGTCACAGAGTGAGGGAGAGAAGACGATGCTGCGCTTCTCATTTTGAAGATGGACCAAAGGGACTCCAGCCAAGAAATGCAGGCAGCTTTTAGAATTTGGAAAAGGGAAAGAAATGGATTCTTCTCTCGAGCCTCAGAGAGGAATGAAGTCCTGTTGACACCTTGATTTTAGCTCAATTGAAACTCATTCAGGACTTCTGATCTCTGGAAGTGTATCTTAATATCTCGGTAAGTTTATGCTGTTTTAAATGACCAACTTGGGATAACTGGCTTCTTCAGCAGCAGGAAACTAGTTCAGTGATTTATACCTAGAATTAAAATTTGAGGGTCATAGCAGTTGTATGTGTTTCCCTCTCCTTTAATACAAATAGAAATTGTCAACCAGAGTAAGACTGAAGAGAATTTGTGACCACCCACTAACAATCAATAATACATATAAAATGTTGTTGACTTTTATGGATAAAATACAAGAAAAGATGAGTCAGTAGGTCAATTTTTTTTAGGAAATAGGTTTTTTCTTTTTGTTCACATACCTGGCTTTAAGTTGCAAATGTACACTACTTAAGAAGGAGAAATTGCCGTAGACATTTGATGAGACTAGGGATGAGGGAATACCATTATGCTTGGCATGATTGGTGGAAAACTGTAGGGACTTGCTTCAGTTTTTGTCTAGCCTTTTAATATAAATAGTCCTTTAAGAAGATGTGACTTTTTGTAGTGATATTAAATTCTGTCTGTAAGAATGAATGACACTGGCAACAAGTTCTGGTTTACTGCCCATCCATATCCCTTTTCACTCTAGCTCAGCACTTCTCTGTTGAGTTTCAATTCTAAATGTCAAGCACAACCAAAGTGGGACTTATGGAGAAGGGAATTTATAAACACAATATATTACAAGTGTCTTGTTTTCCTTCAGAGTTGACCATGTTTACCAAGATTTACTGTGCTTTTATTTCTCCCTGTACAGACAGGAAAACACTGTTTGGGGCGGGGGTGGTGTATGGTCATGAGGGCTTAAATGGATGCCATGTAATCCATGGTGCCCCTGAGGGAGGGATAATTCCAGAGTTTTCCCCTGAAGTCTACCCTCTGTCTAACAGCCTTCCTTGTCAAGAAATCTCATTGCATGTCTCAGTGTAAAGTGTTTGGGAAGGTGTGGTGGATGGAAAGAAGGAAGTTGTCTGAGTTAGGGGAGAACTACATATTCTGTGGATGAATGGATAAAAATGGTTATGATCAGAGACAGATCTTCTTTGATATCGAAGGGAAACCTGGCTACTCACATCTGCATCCTGCTCTCTGGGAATTTTGTTTAGTAGAGGTTAGAACGATGGGCTCCGCTGACAGATTGTGTTTGAGATTTGGATCTGTCACTTAGATGTTATGACCGTGTCGAGTACTGTGTGGTGCTCCTAGCTTTAATATCGTCTTTTACTGAAGAATGTTGAAAAATAGAAAAAAGGAGTAAAGGAGGGGACTTTGCTACTGCAGTGCTTTTAACATATGCCCACACAGAGAAGTATGAAGGAAAAAACTCCCAATTACATAAAACGTAGTTATTTCAATTTATTCTTTTGGCACATGGTGTCCTGACTCACAATGCATTATAATTAGGTATATTTTCAGTTTCTTTTTAAAAAATTTATTTATTTTAGAGAGAGAGAGCGTATGCACACATGCTCCAATGAATGGGGGAGGAGCAGAGGGAGAAAATCTCAAGCAGACTCCTCACTGAGCGAGAAGCCTGAGGCAGGGCTCAGGCTACCGCCTCAGGACCCGTGAGATCATGACTTGAACTGAAACACAGGAGGTTTCATGGAGTGAGCCACCCAGGCACCCCTATTTTCAGTTTCTAAATGCATTTCAACAATAATTCCATCTTATTTTAATATATTAGATATATACTATCACTAACCTCAATAATTCTTTGTTCAGAATTTTAGTGGGAAGGATTCAGAAACCTTTTTAGTTACAATTGAGATTTATTCTTTAACTTGCACAACCAGATTGAATTATTGCCATGAAATGTTAGTACCCGTGCACCATAATGGATTTCAATGATCACGATACCTTTCCTTGAATAGAGCTGTAATAAAAACCTGACTAATTATGCCCATAACTAGATGTTTGATCTGATTCACTGGAGAGTGTGAAACTATTTACCAGCCTTGGTGTCCAAGATGTCCAATCTATCCTTTTTGTGTTTTGTTCCTTTTTGGAGACATAATCATCCTTTCATTCTCGGTGAAAACATCCCAGGCCTATTTTTAATAATAAATGAAATATCCTAGTTCCATTTATTCCAGTAACAAAATGGGGGTAGGTTTGCATTGGGGGTAGATGTAGATTTTTTTACTCTTGGCTTCCGTAGCTAGCAGGGCTACCTAGCTTTAAGGATGTGTGGACATGTGACATGTCTCATTGCACTCAGAGGAGTCTGGCATTCAGCTTAATGTCCTACTCTCCTCTTCGTGAAATTCGTAATATATTTTTCTTGAGCATGTGGTGAGCAGACAAGATACCCTGGGGTGACAGCTTGCGTGACTGTTTGTGATCTGGCAGCAGTACTGGAGGGTACGGGCTCAGGTCCCTGGGTGCAGCGTGCAGTGTGCACAGCAATTGGCCTGTCCTGCCTCCGGGCAGTGGAGAGAGTGGCTGGGCTGGGGAGTGACCTGGGACCAGACTGGCACTGGTGACAGTGGCAGCAACAGTCGTGGAACAACAGTGTCAGCTCTACCCCTGGGGGAAAGCAGGGGTCCTGGGCGGACCTAGGAACTGGGTGAGGCCAACTTACCTTTTAATTCCCCAAAAGCGCTTGCCCCTCCCTCCCCGTGGCTTGTGCACACATGTTTACTCTGGCTGTGCTGGGACAGCGACGGCTTGCTCAGACAGCGAGCATTGTCAGTGAATTACTGTGAGACGAAAGTGTACACATCGACATGTAATAAAGCAGATCAGAGACTTATTAGAATTATTCAAAGAGATTGGAGGCTCTGGTTTTGAGAACTGCTGTAATATTGTAAAACAAATCAGCAGGCTTACCCTTAAAAAGTAAAGACTGTTGTCGTAGTAGTAGACATAAAATAACTCTCTTTTCACATGATGCTTCAGATGAACAAATTTCTAATGAGAAAGGCAATTTTAAAATTATTTTCCTTGTAATTGAATAAGTAGCAATAGATTATTTAAGTGGGTGTTTTCAAGTACACGGAAACCATGGAGCTATTTTCAGTTTCTTGAACAGCAAGTTACAGGAAATGTCAGAGAAAACATTAAGAGGTTACTGTATATTTTTTCTTTAAAATTAGACTCAGACTTACATGAAAGTGATTTTTATGAAGTTAAATCTTTTTAGAAAAGTTTTCCTGTGTAACGTTAACTCAAATTTTTAAAAGTTATATTTAAAAGTAATTGGGAAGCCTGGGTGGCTCAGTGGGTTAAAGCCTCTGCCTTCAGCTCAGGTCATGATCCCAGGGTCCTGGTCCTGGGAGCCCAGAATTGGGCTCTCTGCTCAGCAGGGAGCCTGTTTCCTCCTCTCTCTCTCTGCCTGCCTCTCTGCCTAATTGTGATCTCTGTCTATCAAACAAATAAATAAAATCTTTAAAAACAATTAAATCAAATCAAATCAAATCAATCAATCAGAAATTTATCTCAATGTTGTCACTGTTAAAAAAATGTTCTTCCTGCTTCTAGTAATAAGAGAAGCAGTAGTAACATTCTTCTCAAGATCAAAAGTTATCAAAAGTTGTGATGCATTTGCCCAGAGTGACTGACATCACATTCGTTTTATTGATTGAAAATACATTTTGATGACTTCATGATAAGTTGTAGAAAGCTGGGGGGAAGATTTTATGATCCAAGATGTCCCATTAATAATGTATATTCATTGTATTATTTGGTGATGACACCAAAGTATTTTTTATTATTTATAGTCTATATTGTTATTTAAATGTTATTATTTACCTTTATTATATTTTATAAGTACTAAAATACTTTTACAGGAAAAGTCTTTGGGATGCCTGGCTGGCTGGTTTAGTTAGTTGGCAGAGCATGTGACTCTTGGTCTTGGGGTTATGAGTTTGAGCCCTGTACTATGTGTAGAGATTACTTAAAAAAAATAAAATCTTTAAATAACTAACTAAATAACTAAATAAATAAACTCTTTGTTTTAGGGGGGCTTGAACTCACAACCCTGAGATCAAGACCTGAGCAGAGATCAAGAGTCAGTCACTTGGGCCGCCTGGGTAGCTCGATCCTTGGCTCAGGTCATAATCTCAGGGTCCTAGCATTGAGCCCCACACTGAGCTCTGCTTCTCCCTTTTCCTCCGTCCCTCCCCACCTCTCCTGCTCTCTCTCCCTGTCTCAAGTAAATAAATAAAATCTTAAAAGAAAAAATAAAAAAGATTCAGACAACTTAACTGATTGAGCCACCCAGAGGCCCCAAGGCAAAATTATTATATTTCAGTATCTTTATTTATTTTTATTTTTATTTTTAAAATATTTTATTTATTTATTTGAGAGAGAGAGAAAGAGAGAGCACAAGGAGTAGGGAAGAGCACGAGGACATGGAAAAGCAGACTCCCAGTGGAGCCAAAGGCAGACGCTTAACCAACTGAGTTACCCAGGTGCTTTAGTGACACTTTTTTTCCTACTCTCTGAACAAGGGCCTCACATTTTCCTTTTTCACTGGGTCTCACAAACTGTGTAGCCACCCCTGATAGCAGCAAGATTTAGACAGATATCTGGCTCATTAGAAATGGCAATGTTTCATGTCTAGAAATATTTGCCTTTCAGCACTCAAAACAATACAAACCATGAATCCGGTGCATTTTCCTATGAATTAGCATAAGCCTCAGCCTCTCAACCCTCCAGCTCTGCCCTATTTATCTGCTTTTGCAGATGGGACGACTAGTGCCATGGGTGTGTCTGCAGCACTGAGTTGTTACATCATTGCCAACGGAGAAGTTCTCAGAATCTTCACTGAATTTAATAGGTTCGTGTGACTTCTCATTTAGAGTTCAGGGTCCCTTTGCTTGACTTCATCTTGAGAGTCTTGGTCAGCCCGAGATAAAGACAGCAAGAGGCTCAGGTGCTCCGGTAGCCTCTAGTCTGAGGCTTGGAAGATTTATGTCTAGACAGCAGTGTGCAAAACCCCTCTGCACGCGGAGATCAACATATCCCCAAAGGATATAATGAGTAAAACTAGAAGAATAATGAAGAAAAATGACAGGCACAGGGGAGGGGAATAAACAGGGTATGCCTCTGGTAAATAACTCCCTGAAGGACTCTTAGAAAAGACTTACTGATTAATTGAATCAATCCATCATCCTTGGGGTGACAGCATCAATTTGCAATCTTTTTTTGGGAGTTGTTTTATTCCATTGCTGTTACAGCTTCAATTCATATGAGGGTAGAATGAGAGGTTAAAAAATATAACTGTTTTATTATTAAGGCACCGCAATTCTGTGCTCTCATTATGGAGAAGGCTTACATTAATTTTAATAAAGGTTTGGACTGTGTCAGAACATCAGCATGTGGCTCGTAAAAGGATTTTTTCATCTGGACTTGTCTTATAGAAAAAACTTCCAATCCCTATTAAAATTTCAGGCTCCTTTGCTTCTAAATCCGTGTTTGAGGATTTTTAAAAATAACCTTCATTATAATTCTAAACAATGTAAAAAGAGGTGCCTCTATTCCTTTTTCAGAGGAAGCCCCTTCATTTTCTTTGTTGTCAGCGGCAGGCATAACTCATGATACCTGTGCAGATTCCAGTGCCAAATGAGGCCCTTGAATGTACCTAGCTCAAGTTTTTGCTGAATTAAACGGCAGAGAGTACATGAATGTCTTAGAGATTTAGCTCTTACAGTTATCAGAAGTTATTGTTTCAAGATACTAGCATGTTTTAAATTGGACATAATATATCAATCACAGATTTTGTTCTCTCCTGTCTTGGGAGTGGGAGGAGGGAAGATGCAATAGAATGAAAAGAGGATTGACTATGCATCCTAAGCAAAGAGTCACACGTGATGAGGATAGCTGGGGCTTCATTTTTACAATGTAAGGATCTCGATATCAAAGCTTTCTGAGTACAAGCGTTTAGTGGTGAAATTTTACCGAAGACAGATAAAAAGTCTGAAGGAAGATTATCCTGACAATCACAGTAAGTATTTTCATGATGGAACAGTTGAAGTAATCTCAATCTCTCTAATATTAACTATTCATAAATGTATTATAAAAGAAATAACAGTTGGTTAAGCATCTGCCTTCGGCTCAGGTCATGATCCCAGGGTCCTGGGATGGAGCCCCACATTGGGCTCCCTGCTCAGCAGAGAGCCTGCTTTTCCCTCTCTCTCTGCTGCTCTCCCTGTTTGTGATCTCTCGCTCTCTCTCTGTCTGTCAAATGAATAAATAAAATCTTAGGAAAAAAAAGAAATAACAGAAAAAATTCTAACCCTGAAAACAAACATAATTGGTTGACTGTGCTTACATATGGGTATGAGTTATTGTTTTTTTAAAGAATTAGAAGATAATAAAACATATTTAAATATATTTCACATTGAGACTATATTGAACTTAATACACAATAATTCAGACACATTTCATAATTTTATACTGTCTTAGGGTCTTCCTTGTCATGGTTCATTCTGATTTAGCAGTCTAGCATCAGTTGACAGATCTCCATTGCCTGTGATTTTGTTTATTTTATTCTGACCAGAGTACACATTTCAAAATTTGGTGTAAAATGGTGAGTTATTTGCATTTTCAGGATAAATGGTAAACTAAAGTAATTTCTTACCTCTGTGGGCCTTAGTTTATTGTCTCTGTAATAAATAGGTTTGGATCTCAAAAAAGTTTGTTCTGCAGTGTGACCTACTTAAAATGAATTTGTATTTCTGAGTTTATGATCCACTCGTTATAATACAATGGAATTCTGGCTGTTCCTTCACTGTATTAGAGATGATGATTTTAACAGTTACCAAACAAAGATCTTGGCACCCTCAGCAAATAATAACATTTATTATTTACCACATGCACACCCTATTTGAGAACTCCAGACACTGGAATCTTCTTTAGGGTGCCTAGATAGAGTTGCTTTATTAACTTTTGTCTCTTTTTATGCAATGTAGATATTGTGTGCATTTGACCTCACAGTGTGAAGCATAGCCTGACAGTCATCCACAATGAACCACATCAACATCCCTTTCACACAGGGAACAAAAGTAAAAACAAGCTTGATCATTTACAAGACTCACCATGTGGCCAAGAAGTCAGATACTACAAGCTGATCTCCAGCTTCTTGGAATGCTGCCTCAAAGCCTTTTTTGTTTTCAATCAATTTCTGCATTTTGGCTTGAAGCGGGTGGGGTGCTGCTGTGTGTCTGTGCAGTGAGAAGAACCCCAACGGCAGCTCAAGCCTGAGATGGCCCAAGCCTGGAGCGGTCTAAGGCCCCAGGCTTCTATCCATACAGTGAAAATTATGGTGTGCAATCACAAATGGCAGGGGTTAATCTTCTCTACTTGCCTATCCCTCCCCAACACTGTCCACTGAGAGTATTGTCAAAGACTATGTCATCAAAGGAATCGTAAATAAATGCGTGTTAGATTATTTTAAAGAATTTGGCCTTTAAAAAAATGAAAAACCCTGCCTACGTTAAGCAAAAATTTTTAATATAGTGCCCGAACACCTCTATGAGCTATTAGCCCGATGCTCTAAAATGCAGATAGAAGCGGGGGGCGGGGTGGGGTAGTTCTCTCAATGACAGCAAGTCTATTCCAAGCAGTCTCTTAAAAGAACTCTTAGTGTTCGGAGATAATGAAAGTACGCACTACCTATGACTGAGCTAAAATGGTGCTGTGACCTGGCGATTTCTTTTTATTGCTGAAGTGTCCATCCCTGCATAGCACAAACACCGCGTTGTCTACATGAAAATTTAATAGGGTTTCCTTGTCAATGACATAAGCAAATACGCTGGGTGAAGGAGAAGGGGTTTTTAGGGATGGCTCAGAAACTTAATTGTTTTTCCATTTATTTTTAAAATGCAAATTACACTAGTAAGTCAAAAAAATCACTCTGTTAAAAATACATTCAGAATTAACAAACGCAAAAAAAAAAAAAAGAAGAAGACACATCAGGATTGTAACTCTTGCCTTCTGAATATTAGGTTTATAACAAAAGCTCAGCCTAGAAAAATAGCATTCTTCACCGGATTTTGAGGAGGATTCAGCTGTACAACTTAGTTGTTTTTCCAGATATAATCACACTACTGTGCTCACTGCTCCCAAAAAAGGACCTGTCCACTGATTACTTTTTAGTAGTCAACAACTGTTTTTGAAAATTTTCGTGGCGATGATAGTAGTGATTAGGTGGTAGCTTGGCTGTAACTTAAAGCAGGAATATGAGGGCTTGTTGTCTGTGCACTTAAATCTCTATCCATATACATGTCCTAGAAGGTGGAACCCCATCACAGCACGAATGTACAGTGAAACCTCATTATAATAGTCACACTAAAATGTGACTATATGAAATGAGTAGTTTCTGGCATGTATAGTATTTATATTTTAAGAATCAGAGGACAACACATTGGTAAATATTTTTCTCATACATTAAACATGCATGTCACTATAAAATCATCATATGAGGTTTCACTGACATGTTTGCAATTATAGATTTTATACATTGTACGTATGGACAAACATATACAAGCCACTGAGAAAATTCAAGCACAAGTGCTGGAACCTTTTTGTTTGTTTGTTTATGTTCCAATATCACCTTTGTTCCTTTATCGTTTTCAAATGTGTATGTGTGTATTTCACAGACATCCATGCAAACACAGTAATGGGACTGGTTTATGTAGATCTGGATGGGCTAAGGTCCAAAGTAGGTTAACCCAGTAACTGAAACTACATAGAAACCAAGAGGAAACATTGCTCCATGCCAGTTAGTAACTTTTCAAGTCTCAATTTCACTGCATTTAAGGATGTTGTATTTGTTTAAAAAAATTGATTTTAGCATCTCAGGTGGATTTTCCCAAGAAAAAATATGAGTCTTCTGAGTTCCTGACAAGCCTGAGCTAATTATGTTTTCCACTAATGAAAACCAAATAATGCTTGAATATATAGAACAAAATTTCCTAGGAATTCAGAATATTCCATAAACACATTGACCTACTATTAAGTTTCCAAAGGCATCTTGTTGCCAACTACGTTAACAGCACAGTTTTTCTGCCACAATAATACAGGAGGATTAAAATACACTCTAACACACAACAGATCCCCCAAATACCACAAAGAGATCTCAAATATTTCACCAAGGTAACTATTGCTCCCCCCCACCCCACCCACCCGAAAAATAATCTCGTACGCTGAAGTTAGGAAAAAAAGTTCACCTACGTAGGGTCTTCAGTTTGAATTAGATATAAAAGAGTAAACATAGCTAATACATATTCAGTTGGCCTCTGTTGATAGAAATCCACAGCTGTTTCTGTGTTAGTAAAAGACATTTGTAGATACTTATAAAAGCACCTAGAGTGCGAGAAATAAAATCAATGAGTTAAGCCATTTCTGCTCTCTGCTTCCAGTAGATTAATGAGTTTAGTAGATTAGTAAGTTTTACTTCGTCCCACCCAACCCCTTCGAGAAGACCATATTTAAGCATTATAAAGATGACGATTTTTGTCGTTGTTGTTATTGTCACTTGTCTGTTTTGGCCACCGTGGAGGTTCAATGGTAAAGCACTTTGCTGACAGCGGGCAGCTTTTGTACACAGACACTGGAGCTGCTGGGCTATGCAGTCTTGTTTCTTGACATGAAACACACAGACTCGAACTCATTCGGAATTAATAGCAGTGTGTTAGCCTAAAGGAAGGGACTTGGGGAGGTCTGCACTGAGACTCGGGCGGGCGCACAACTTAGGTGGGTTAAGGCAAGTATGTACGGTAGAGCCTTTAGGGCAAACAACCTGCCATTTCGAACTTCGGTTACAAGGTCATCATGGCGTGTTTTGTTTTTGCAATTACATTGCCTACATAGCCGTGGTGCTATCAAAACGTATGGAGTGCAGAAGACAGGGCTCTCCAACTAAAGCGCCCCCCGAAGACTTGGCAGCTGGCAGAGGCCGACCGGTTGGGCTGCGGAGGAGTTAGTGACGGCCAGCAGAGGACGCCAAAACGTCTCCTTGAGAACTTTCCGAAGCCCTAGGAGAAAGAAGCCTGCTATCAGGAAATCCAAGATGGGCGTGTCCTGCATGTTTGTTTCGGTTAGAAAAAGGAGGCCAAGTGGAATTAGTATGGGCCTCTGTGTACGTGTGTGTGAGTGCACACACACGCGTGTGCGTGTGCATGTGTGTGTGTGTGTGTGTGTGTGTCCCGGTGTATGTGGAGGCTTTATGTTTGTTGTGTTAATATGTATATATATTTAGACTCAGTTGCTTCTTGCTCTTCATAAAATGCAGGAGGCCACTGTGAATCAAGTTCTTTGAAAGGTCCAGGAGCTGACATCCTGAAGCCATCTGTATTATTTCGACCTGGGAGAGAGAACGAGAGAGAGAGAAAAGATGTTTTCAATCCAGGGGAAGAACTCAGTGCCTTTTCTTGCCTCTCCAAGCACAAGAACAAACAAAAATTAAAAAAAAAAAAAAAAAAAAAAAAAAGCCCAAGCCCCAATTTTGTTTTAAAAGAGACAATTTTCCTTTCCTTTTCTTTTTAGTCTGTAACCTCCTGGATAAAGAGGCTACTTATGATCATTTAAAGTCCATTTCTGGGGGCACATGAAATGAATATGTATTGCTGTACAATTAGCCTGCTAAAAAGAATGCAATATTTTCAGATGTTACCAGTGAGATACCAAGGGATATTCTCACAGTTCATATAGCAGGGTGCCCGGACAGAGCTCTATGCACAATGGCATGGAGGTCAGGGGTCGTCAAAGCACCTACTTTGTTAAACAATTAACCTGTGGACATGGGAATGTGTGGCAGCAGCAGCTTTAGAGCTATGATTTGTTTCAAAGAGGTGTGCCAAACCCTAAGAAATAAATTCATGAAAACCTTTTCTTTTAGGATGAGTGATAGATAATCAGAAGAATTACAGGCCAAGAACATTTGCCTAACTTAACTGAAAAAGAGAGGATGGTCTGTTCGGTGACGGTAGGTGGTGAAACATGGCCCTAAATGGCAGTCAGTCAGGGCAGCGTTTTCAAAGCTCTCAGCCATAGATTGACTGGGTATAATGGAAGCCCCACAGCTAAAACTGCACATTACTTTAAAGCATTTGCTTTCCTTGTAAGGAAGAGCTTTTATTTCCAGTTGCTATATAATATCGTTAAAGCGCTTGAACTGGCCCATGATGTTAAATTACTCTTACTTTATGAGACTTATTTATGGCAGGTTGACAGGAAAAGCTACACCCAAAGGACAAAGACACAGGAGATGTTCAGGTCCCTGCCTCTCAGCAGGGGATGAGGTCTGTGTGTGAGTCCTTTTGGCTTTTCACCGGATCTGAACAGGCAGTGGCTCTCAAGTGACTGATTTTGAGGGCTACCACGTTGAAAAAGCCCTTCAATCCTCAGGGCATAATGTAAAATCAGAAGGGGATCGAGGGAGTGCAGAGAAAGGGAGGGAGGCAGGCCTGTTTGGAAGCATGGCAGCTAAGTTAGTGTGGAGAGGTAGAAATGAATAAACTGAAAATCAGGAAACACAGTGAATGCCCGAGCAAACTGGCAGGTCTGTCTGAGAATTTGGAGAGTGCAGAATTAAGGGGTCAGGAAAAGTGGCTGATACTGGGGGGTTGTACAACTACCAAGTCGTGGGACCTTTGTTTTCCTTTCTCTTCATCCAGTTTCCTCATCTGTAAAATAAAATCTTAGTGTTGTAGTACGTGAAGTCTCATAGGGGATGTTTTGTAGAAGGGACAGTATTGTATTTTGACTAACAATTTGTTATATGCAAGTATTTCCAACTTTCTAAATTTGAATTTCATTAAATATTTTACTTATTTCATGAGCAGTTTTGAGACTTGAAACTTCTTAGATACTTTTATCAGTTTCAGGCAGTAAGGAAGAAAATATTTTTATTACTTTCATTTGGCATTTAAAGTCTTATATTTCATAAAATCATGGGAAGTTTTGCTTAAGGAATTTAATGTTGGATATTAAACTTGCAGAGTCCCCTCTTTAAGGACAACATTAGAATTATAAATGCCTGAATTGAAACAATATACTTGATTGTGTATAATTAGCAATCTGTGTTATTATTGTAATTAATCCTACATATGTGGTTACATGTCATTTATTATAACTTGGTCACATTTATTGATCGTGCATATTGACCAGCACAGTGAAGTGCTACATGGTGAAGAAATGTATGCGATATTGTCAAAAGCAAACAACTGCAAGCTTTGTAGATGTTCTGGTCTACTCTTAAGTACAAACATACTGTTACATGTTACTTGGGTAGATATTCTATGTGATACATTGTTTATAGAGGAAATCCTTTGGGAATGAAATATAGTACATATTTATTTCTGACTTGATAAAGTCTTTTCATGAATAAAATTCATTAATATAGCATTGTTGCTGCTACTAATAAGTTAATGTTTATTAAGCATTTACTCTGTGGCATATTTTATGTCTTATGTGCCTCTAAATTCAGAATAATTATATAAAGCATGTAGGCTATATAATCTCTATTTTGCAGATAAGGAAACTTAGGTTTGATGAGAATAGTTACAGTTATTCAAATAAAATCGTATGTCCAAGATCATAAAGAATTTTATCTCTAGTACTCTGCTTTTTGTAGGTCATCTTAACCACTACTCCTTACTGTTTTGCCTTTATTTTTAATGGAATACTTTACATAAGGTTATGCTACAATATTGAGAAGAGTGGTAAAGAATTTAAAAGATTTATCATTTTACTTTTTGTGTAAGCTATCAAGTCTTCCAGGGAGCACAGAAGACACATAGTCTAAATAGAAAACAGCTGCAGTACTTAGAAAAAAAGAGAACTATCAGAGGAAAAGAGATTTAAAAATATTCCATAAAATATGTATTTAAGATACAATTTGAGGGATAGTGGGATTTCATTTTGGAAAAAAAAATATGTTTTGTGTTAAGAGAACAGCATAGATAATTGGAAAAATACACATCATGTTTTCAGAAAGCAAGAGTTCTAGTTTGGCAGGCAAAAAAAAAAAAAATAAGGTGGATAAGGGGAGATATCAGACTGTTAATGTCTTCAGTAGTGTATAAGTTTCAGGAGGACAGAGCCAGTTCTTACTCATGATTACATTTTCCCAGTATCTCTGAGCATCTTCTGCATATGATTGGCAGTCAAGGGTTGTTAAGGGTTGAAGGGAAGAGATAATATTTCAGCAGAATATTGGGTCCAAATGAGAATCTACTTGCAGGTTATGGGGAGGAGAGTGGACTTTGCTGAGTAGGTGATAGGGATTCATTGATGGTTTGGGGGCAGGGGAGGGAGTAGTCAAAATGGTACTTTGACAAGATTAATTTGGCAGCCTCATGGAAGAAGGGATGGAGGTACTAAATTTAGAAGGCAATAGGTAATGGATGCCTGAATTAGGGCAGTGATTGCGGGGTACTAAAAAGAAAGTGTGTGATGTACTATTTGCAGAGGGGATGCTTTGAATGACACATCATACTGACTGAATTCTGAACTGAAAAAGTCTTTTTTATGGGTGGTGTTACCAAATACTTCCAAAGAAAAATGCAGGCGTGATGCATAGATCATTCTCCTTTTAAGGAGAAGCTTACAAGGAGGTGTATAAAAATTACTTTAATCTCTTGGAGGAGAAACACTCTAAAAATCCATGTATTATCCTACACATTAACAATCTTAAAAGGTAAAATGATTCAATGGTGGAGGACAACGACGACAAACACATATCTTCAAAGAGAGAAGCTCACATTTCAAAATGAATTGGAATCTTACTTTCTATTTTGATCTTCGCTTGCAATTCAGCATATCACTTGATGCTGATATATAGAATTTGTTATCAGTTGTTATCCAAGGGAATTTGCCTAAACACAGATATAAAAATCAGGCTCTGATTGTATGTCTGCTCTCTTGAGTGCTAGAGCTAAGGGTCTGATAAATTTCAGTGTTACTCTTCTGGCTTAATTTTCACTTTTCACATCAGAAAAATGATACAGAGCATTATTGTTCAGTTTTTAAATTTTTTTAACACTATACATAACTAATGTTATACTATATATACTAGGGTTATACTATATATAACTGATCACCTATCTTTTATCGTCCAAATGAGAATACTTTTGAGAGGAAGAGGAGGTACTGGTGATAACTATGCCAGGACAACCATGTAAATTACCAAGACTCTCCTGGGAAAGCCAGAACACATAGTTTAAATATAGTCACAAGTAACTACCTCCCATGTTATATCATTCTCAAAACATGTAATTTGGGGTAATTCAAAGAAGTAGTATATTAATAAAGGTCTTTTAGCTCTGTAGTTGATACTTTTGATACTTATATATAAGACTAAAGGTAACTTTAGAGATGGCATTTTGGTAAGTTAAATTTAAAAAAGAATTATGAAGAAAATGTTATAGAATTATCCTAGCCAAGACAATATTAATAGAAGAGAAGTATGTAATTGGAGGAAAGCTCCTTGCCATCTATTTTGTGCCACAATATTGTTTACTTAATTATCTTTTAGGATCACAGAAGATTATCTCCAAAGCACAGTACTTACATGTACATAGGCTGTAGTTGTAAATGAGATGTCTTCTGAGGCCCTTGATAGCCATAAGAATCAAAGCCACCTATGAAATCAACTGAAAAGGGACAAGCGCTTTCATTAGTTCACTTTTCAAAAGAGGTCCACAGTCATGATCAAGATCTTACACAGATTAGTCATCTAGACCGTGTAATAACCTATTGAAACCAAAGTGATTAATTGTGGAGGAAACCAGATAGTTCCTTCAGGGTAGCGATCCCCCCCTCCCCCACAACTGTGAGATTCAATTATTGCTTCACAAGAATCTATTCACTTGGGAGAAGAAATTATGTACTCCTCTCAAGCAACTAAGACCTAATTGGAGTAATAAAATTTACTTGCACAGTAAAGATGCTATATGTCTTTTTGGTTAGTGTGGAGATTTTCTGCAACACATTACAAATATAAAAAATAGTGATTGCTTAAGTGCATGTATCTATCAGCAATTGCAGCACTAGCAATAATATCATATACTATGATTGTCAAGTACAAGTTGCTATGGGGGAACTTGTGTAAATTAACTCAACATGGCAGTCATTGTCATTTTGTGGTTCATAATCTGAAATAGGCAATCAGAAATAAAGTCTAACTGAACACTCAAATGCAATACATATTTAGTATTTGAGGTACAACAAGATATAACAAAAGTTTCTGTGATAGAGTCTATCACAAACAGCTCCAACAATATCTCCTATCCCGTATCTGCCTACAGTATGATCTTGACACTCCTCCCACCTGGCGGTTTTGGTCTGTGTCCCTTCCTCTTGGAACTGGGTACAACTTAGTGGTCACTTTGACCAACAGAGTATGGTAGAAGTGATCCTATATGACTTCCAAGGCTAGATCATAGAGGTGTAATGCACTTCCCCTTGCTCTTTTGAGATGCTCTCCAGGCACACAGCCATCATGCCCAAACTAGCCCACATGAAGAGATTAATGGAGACCCCCACGGGCAAGTACTTTGACCAACTGGCTAGTTGAGTTCCCACGGATAGCTAACCTCACCACCCAGAAACATGAAAAAAAGGCATTCAAGTGATTCCAGCCCCAACCGGCTCAGTCAGCCCAGTTGTGGAGTCTGCCCATCTGAGGGCCATGATATCGGGGATCAGATGAAAGCCATCCTCACGGTGCCCTGTCTGAAATTTTACTCACAGACCCATGAGCATAATAAATGGTTGCTTTACACCACTAGGTTTTGGAAGCAGTAGTTGGGGAAACCATAAATACTTAGAGCACTATTAAAAGATTTTGTTTTTATTTTTTCTTTTCCACTCCTGCATATGAAGGTTGTGTGGTAGGGATAAAAGAGGTAAAACAATGAAAGGCAGGCAATGTAGATGACAGGAAGGAGAGAGAAAGGGCAATTGAGACTGAATTAGGATGCCTGTGGATAGCTTCACTTCTAGAGTCACATTCTATACTAGCTTAGCTCCGACTAGTTTTTATTTTCTTTTTAGTATCTTAAGTGCCATAGGTAGAAAATCAAGCAAGGTGTGAAGTAACATCAAGTCTATGATGTCTGTTTAGTGGGGGAGATCTTTATTTAATAGATTTTTATTTTTTAGGGCAGTTTTAAGTTTATGGCAAAATTGAGCGGAAAGTACAGAGAGTTCGTATATAGCTTCTCTCTCCACACATGCACAACCTCTCATACTGTCAACAGCTTACACCAGAATGGGAAATTTGTTGCAACTGGTGAATCTACACTGATTCATCCTTACCACCCAGAGTCCAGAGTTCACATCTGAGTTTGGTGTTTTAAACTATGTGTTTTGATGAACGTATAATGACATGCATCACAATGTTAGTGTCATACAGAACAGTCTCACTGTCCTAAAAATCCTCTGCGTTCTAAAAAAAAAAAAAAAAAACAAACCCTCTGGGTTCTGTCTTTTATCGTACCCTCCCCCAATCACTGGCAACTACTGATCTTTTTACTGTTTCCATAGTTTTGCCTTTTCGAAAACATCATATAGTTGGACTCAGTATGTAGCCTTTTCTGATTGGCTTCTCTCCCTCTATACTGTGCATTTGAGGTGACTCCCTATATTTTTATAGTGTAATACCTCATTTCTTTTTATCTTTGAGAACACTATTTGAGGCTGAATTTCTTTTCTCATCAAACATGGAACAGTGTAAGAACAAAGGCCCCGATGTTAGAAGGATCAAAGTTCAAATACTGCTTTGACCATTTTAAGGCCAGCTGTGTGACCTTAAATCATTTAACACTCTGAAGATAGGAATTAAAATACTTATTTCATACAATTAGTGTGAAGATAAAATGAAATACAGCATGTAGAGTCCTGGGTAAGACATATGGCCTGGAAGAAGAAAATTAAAAGTCTTGAAAAACTTAACAGTATTTTCTTTATAATTCTTCTAAGTCATGTGGCATAGGAGAAAGAAAAACAGGAAGCGTGTGATTTGGGACAACTATGAAACTTTACTAGTTTTACAGAATTTTACAGAAGGTGGACTAAAAGAGAAGGAAACTCCTTTGTTTTCTGAAACTCCTTTGTCACATTAGCTAATATAAATGGTACCAGAAGAACCATACCGTAATGGAGTGGCAACTATATTTAAAGTTTGTATTTTGAGAAATTATTGCCTGTGATTGGAGATTCACTGCAGATAGTATCTAAATTCCTTTTCTTTTGGGTTCGCTCTTGTCAACAATGAGACTTAGTTAAGGACTAGTTTGCTGAGAGGTGTTCACAGCATTAGAGTTTCCTTGTTCTGAGGCTCTCTTTCCGTAGGATGGCCCCCACCCTGCTGCTGGAGAATAGAGTGGGCTAGAGTAGAATGAGATCGCAGCAGATGTAAGTGGTAAGGTCTCCTCCACTGAAATTGAGATCTAAATCAAACTCAGCTTTATTGGTCTTAATGGTGTTATGAAATATTTCCTTGGCTGGTTTCCAGGAGTTTGAGATGGACAGTAGAAAAAAACAGATGTAATCACAAACCAAGTATTATGGAGTGAACCAAAGGATAACTAGAAGAAACCAGGATGAGTCTTCTAGTCCAATGGATAGAGTCAGGACCAAAAATGGAAAAAAAAAGCTTGAGTTGGGAGCAATGTAGACCATGAGAAAAAGCCATAAGAGACTCTTAATTATAGGGAACAAACTGAGGGTTGCTGGAGGGGAGGTGGGTGGGGGGATGGGGTAACTGGGTGATGGGCATTAAGGAGGGCATGCGATGTAATGAGCGCTGGCCATTATATTCGGCGGATGAATCACTGAATTCTACATCTGAAACTAACGATACACTATATGTTGACTAACTGAATTTCAATAAAATAAGTTAGGGGCTTGTACAAGCCTTTCTCAAGAAACAAGAAAGGTCTCAGGTACACAAGCTAAACCTACACCTAAAGGAGCTGGAGAAAGAACAAGAAAGAAACCCTAAGCCCAGCAGGAGAAGAGAAATCATAAAGATCAGAGCAGAAATCAATGAAATAGAAACCAAAAAAACAATAGAACAAATCAACGAAACTAGGAGCTGGTTCTTTGAAAGAATTAATAAAATTGATAAACCCCTGGCCCGACTTATCAAAAAGAAAAGAGAAAGGACCCAAATAAATAAAATCATGAATGAAAGAGGAGAGATCACAACTAACACCAAAGAAATACAAACTATTATAAGAACATACTATGAGCAACTCTACGCCAATAAATTTGACAATCTGGAAGAAATGGATGCATTCCTAGAAACATATAAACTACCACAACTGAGCCAGGAAGAAATAGAAAGCCTGAACAGACCCATAACCAGTAAGGAGATTGAAACAGTCATTAAAAATCTCCAAACAAACAAAAGCCCAGGGCCAGACGGCTTCCCGGGGGAATTCTACCAAACATTTAAAGAAGAACTAATTCCTATTCTCCTGAAACTGTTCCAAAAAATAGAAATGGAAGGAAAACTTCCAAACTCATTTTATGAGGCCAGCATCACCTTGATCCCAAAACCAGACAAGGATCCCACCAAAAAAGAGAGCTATAGACCGATATCCTTGATGAACACAGATGCGAAAATACTCAACAAAATACTAGCCAATAGGATTCAACAGTACATTAAAAAGATTATTCACCACGACCAAGTGGGATTTATTCCAGGGCTGCAAGGTTGGTTCAACATCCGTAAATCAGTCAATGTGATACAACACATCAATAAAAGAAAGAACAAGAACCATATGATACTCTCAATAGATGCTGAAAAAGCATTTGACAAAGTACAACATCCCTTCCTGATCAAAACTCTTCAAAGTGTAGGGATAGAGGGCACATACCTCAATATCATCAAAGCCATCTATGAAAAACCCACCGCAAATATCATTCTCAATGGAGAAAAACTGAAAGCTTTTCCGCTAAGGTCAGGAACACGGCAGGGATGTCCATTATCACCACTGCTATTCAACATCGTACTAGAGGTCCTAGCCTCAGCAATCAGACAACAAAAGGAAATTAAAGGCATCCAAATCGGCAAAGAAGAAGTCAAATTATCACTCTTCGCAGATGATATGATACTATATGTGGAAAACCCAAAAGACTCCACTCCAAAACTGCTAGAACTTATACAGGAATTCAGTCAAGTGTCAGGATATAAAATCAATGCACAGAAATCAGTTGCATTTCTCTACACCAACAGCAAGACAGAAGAAAGAGATATTAAGGAGTCAATCCCATTTACAATTGCACCCAAAACCATAAGATACCTAGGAATAAACCTAACCAAAGAGACACAGAATCTATACTCAGAAAACTATAAAGTACTCATGAAAGAAATTGAGGAAGACACAAAGAAATGGAAAAATGTTCCATGCTCCTGGATTGGAAGAATAAATATTGTGAAAATGTCTATGCTACCTAAAGCAATCTACACATTTAATGCAATTCCTATCAAAGTACCATCCATCTTTTTCAAAGAAATGGAACAAATAATGCTAAAATTTATATGGAACCAGAAAAGACCTCGAATAGCCAAAGGGATATTGAAAAAGAAAGCCAACGTTGGTGGCATCACAATTCCGGACTTCAAGCTCTATTACAAAGCTGTCATCATCAAGACAGCATGGTACTGGCACAAAAACAGACACATAGATCAATGGAACAGAATAGAGAGCCCAGAAATAGACCCTCAAATCTATGGTCAACTAATCTTCGACAAAGCAGGAAAGAATGTCCAATGGAAAAAAGACAGCCTTTTCAATAAATGGTGCTGGGAAAATTGGACAGCCACATGCAGAAAAATGAAATTGGACCATTCTCTTACACCACACTCAAAAATAGACTCAAAATGGATGAAGGACCTCAATGTGCGAAAGGAATCCATCAAAATCCTTGAGGAGAACACGGGCAGCAACCTCTTCGACCTCAGCCGCAGCAACATCTTCCTAGGAACAACGCAAAAGGCAAGGGAAGCAAGGGAAAAAATGAACTACTGGGATTTCATCAAGATCAAAAGCTTTTGCACAGCAAAGGAAACAGTTAACAAAATCAAAAGACAACTGACAGAATGGGAGAAGATATTTGCAAACGACATATCAGATAAAGGACTAGTGTCCAGAATCTATAAAGAACTTAGCAAACTTAACACCCAAAGAACAAATAATCCAATCAAGAAATGGGCAGAGGACATGAACAGACATTTCTGCAAAGAAGACATCCAGATGGCGAACAGACACATGAAAAAGTGCTCCATATCACTCGGCATCAGGGAAATACAAATCAAAACCACAATGAGATATCACCTCACACCAGTCAGAATGGCTAAAATCAACAAGTCAGGAAATGACAGATGCTGGCGAGGATGTGGAGAAAGGGGAACCCTCCTACACTGTTGGTGGGAATGCAAGCTGGTGCAGCCACTCTGGAAAACAGCATGGAGGTTCCTCAAAATGTTGAAAATAGAACTGCCCTATGACCCAGCAATTGCACTATTGGGTATTTACCCTAAAGATACAAATGTAGTGATCCAAAGGGACACATGCACCCGAATGTTTATAGCAGCAATGTCCACAATAGCCAAACTATGGAAAGAACCTAGATGTCCATCAACAGATGAATGGATCAAGAAGATGTGGTATATATACACAATGGAATACTATGCAGCCATCAAAAGAAATTAAATCTTGCCATTTGCAACAACATGGATGGAACTAGAGCGTATCATGCTTAGCGAAATAAGTCAAGCAGAGAAAGACAACTATCATATGATCTCCCTGATATGAGGAAGTGGTGATGCAACATGGAGGCTTAAGTGGGTAGAAGAAGAATAAATGAAAGAAGATGGGATTGGGAGGGAGACAAACCATAAGTGACTCTTAATCTCACAAAACAAACTGAGGGTTGCCGGGGGGAGGGGGTTTGGGAGAAGGGGGTGGGATTATGGACATTGGGGAGGGTATGTGATTTGGTGAGTGCTGTGAAGTGTGTAAACCTGGTGATTCACAGACCTGTACCCCTGGGGATAAAAATATATGTTTATGAAAGGAAAAAAAAAATAAGTTAGGGGCGCCTGGGTGGCTCAGGTGTTTAAGTATCTGCCTTCGGCTCAGGTCACGGGATCAAGTCCTGCATAGGGCTCTTTATTCAGCCAGAAGCCTGCTTTTCCCTCTGCCTCCCATTCCCCCTGCTTGTGTGCTCTTTCTGACAAATAAATAAATAAATAAATGTTTAAAAAAAGAAAGGAACAAAAGGCGAGAGGGGAAATGAGGTGTGTCCTCGAGTATGTGTCGTGAACAGCGTTTGTTTGAGTTGTCTGGGGCTTGCTCTTATTAGGCATGATCTAGCTGGTGTGGGGTGTGGTAGAGCTGGCTTACAACCACCAGAGCTGGAAGGTTTGCCAACATTCTGATCACTCGGATCATCTGGAGCCACAAAAAGGCTCCAACAGCAGGGGACTCAGAACCAACATGAGAAAAGAGGAGGACCTGAATCAACTAGAATGGACTTTTACCATTTCACACATGAGGGGGGGATTCAAATTTAAACAACCATCAAAGGGCGTATTTCTGTTGTATATTTTATAAATATGCCTGAGTTCACAGCCAAGGAAGTTGTGAAGGTCAGTTTCCACCTATATTAATTCTCGGTAATTGTTGGGCTGTCTTCTTGAAGACCCGAGGGAGAGGAGCAGCCATAAACTGGGTCCAACTGATGATGACGGTAATAGTCTGGTGATCAGCATAGGTAGACTCGATTCCTTGCACCTTTACAGATGTGCTTCAACCACATCTGGAACTCTTTGTGATGCCACGTGGGTGGAGAACAGAAGCAGAGGAAACCAGTTTATTTATTTATTTTTTTATCTTTTCTTGCTCAAAAAACTGAGTCAGTGGGGTTAACTTACGTTTTTAGAATACCCTTAATGCCACTTTGGTCTGTTTTCCTTTTCCTTTACATAATCACATTTATTTAGGCTTTAAAGAGGCTACCATATGCTATAAAACTTTTCTGAGCAATAAGGGTCATAAAACACCAGACAGGTCATTTTCTAAGTAATTATGATAGCATCTAGATGCTTGAATCATTGCTTATCTCTGCATTATTAAAAAAAAAGAATGCCTTTTATTCCTCAGGTATCTCCTTAACTCCTGAAAATAAAAATAGAGTTCTAAACAATTGTGTGATACTTAATGGTTTCTAAAGTCCTTTCAGGTGATATCAATTATCTTTACAAAGTTACTGTAAAGTGGGTAGGAATAATTATCTATACTTTACAGATAAATGCAGTATTACTTGACTGCTTAGGGGCACACAAGAGCTGAGGACAGGACTGGAAGGTAGATACTCTATTTCTTTCCTAAGTATTTTGAAAAAGTGGTTTCTGCTTTTCACTCATGCCATTCTGATAAATTACTGGGAGGTTATCAAAGGCTTTGCATCACATTTTAGATTAAATCTGAAATATTCAAGCTTCTTTTATATTATTCACTTCACAAACATTTTTTGAGTTGTTGCTTTGAGTCTTCTATTGGTCATAGATGCTCCCCTTTGTCACTTATTCTCCAGCATCTTTCCTTTGTTCTTTCTAGAAAATTTACTTCTTCATTTTCTTCTCATTTCCAATCTAATAATCTAGGAATATTCTGATGTGAACAAGGATCGAAGCAAAATCCTGTGCAGGCTGGATTTGCCAGTGATGGTTACTCGTGAGACGTCTTGGTTTTCTGTAACGTATCTTTCAGAGGCAATAAGGTGAGCGTCCTTCAAGGTTTCGTTCATTTCTTCTGTGTCTGCTCACTTATGTGGGATATCACATAAACATTTAAATGATCCTTTCTTTTGAAAATTACTTATCTCCTCAGCCCCATCTTGTACAACTCTGATTACAATGGTGTTTTTCAAAGTAAGGAGGAATGTTTTCTTCATAGCCACTTGGCATATTGTCTATTATTTCAAGGTTTATCAGAAAATATGAAGGATGGGAATTACTGAAGGACTAAATTAGGATTAGGAGAATGAGAAAGAAAAGATGATAATGAGTTCAAGATGTATGGAGAAAGAGGTAGAAAACATACCACATGCCGAGTTTTAAATATGGGGGAAGGAGAGGAAAAAGCAAGATTCAAAGTTGACTCAGAAACGTCTTGACCAAGAGAGTGTTGTTGCTTCTAACAGAACAGTAAAGAATGTCAGGAGGGAGCTGGGGCTTGGCTTCATTTGGAAATGCAGTAAGTGACAAGTGGCATATTCAAGTGGCAAGGGCCAGGATATCCCTGTAAAAAGGGAAACATAACTTTGACTGCTGCAAGGCCAGTTGGAACATGCTGGGATTTTTAGAGATTAGTTTCTTCTGGTTCAACTTTATTGGGCTTCATTGGAACATATCAACTGCCATCTGACATTGCAATCTACTTGTTTTGTTGATTCCATTGCTGTAATGTAAGCTGGGTGAAATTTACTGTTTCTTGTTATTTGCTACAGTAGCCCAGAACCCAGAACAGTGTCTTGGCTCCTGGAAGACCATCTTTACTGAGTGAAAACTCTAGACCTGTTAGCCTTTTAAGAAAATTAGGTAATTATTGGAGTATGGAAGATGTTGGTAAAATTCCCAAGTGAAATTCAACTGTTTTCACTCTTTCCTCCTTAAGACCTTCAATGATAATAAAGAGAAGACCCTTTCTAGAAGATCTAGAAAGTTGGTTGTTGACTGGGTCCTGTGAGATAAAAGAAAGTGTTGAATGCCAGTGGGAAGAAACCACTGCAGTAGTCTCCTTGGCCTAGAGGAGTAGAGGAAGAGAAGCTAAGACATTCTTGGCCTCAAAGTGACTCCAGTGAGAGAGTCATTCTTCCACGAATCCTGGTGAGTGCTGCAAATGTTGGTAATTGGTAGGGAAATCATGATTCTCTTTCTGGCCAGTTTATACCATCCTAGCAGGACAGAAGGTGACAAAATAAAACAAAAATTATACTCGTTTAATGTTTGCCTCATTGGAGGGATTTGCCTTTGGTCCTCTGAAGATAACTCAGGAATGTTATCATTTTCTTTGCAACTGTTACATTTTCTCTTTGCCTTAGTTTTTCCACCTGCAACATGGGTGTATTTATATCTACTGACCTATAGAGATCCATGGAAACCCAATGATTTTAAATTAGTAAAGTGCCATATCAGTTTAATACCTATGATTTAATAACATTAATCATAGTGGAATTTAAAAATTATCAAGTGAGAGAAGAATGCTTTTTGAATACATATTCCTTGCTAAAATATATTCCCTGTTGTGAGCTCCCTATTTATTTAAACCTCTCAATGATGAACACCGTGTTCGGTAAACTGAAAATTGCCTTTTTAAAGTACATGTTGGTAGTGAGGTATTGCAATTTAAAATGGTACCCTGGCCATTAATGGCAAAGCCACTAGTCAACATACTCCCTTTTGGAGACAGAGCTGGAAAAGACCGTGAGGGGAATTTTAAAAGGCAGATCACAGAAAACAGCCTAAATATTGAGGAGAACTCTTTGAAAGACATTAAAGAATTTGTGTGGGCCTATGACAACAGAGTGTATATCCATTATCTCTGCAGGTGAGAATTTCAAGGGTACTTATCTCCAGTGGCACAAAAGAAATTTAGAGCATAACCAACCGTAGGCCAAATTCAAAAGAACCACCTTTCTCCTACACAGACTTGCTTGGTAGCAGCAATTCAGCTTATTGTGTGAACCTGAGGGGTTCGGTCTGGGCTAAAATCCCTGAGTGGACGCTGAGTTAACTTTTTTTTTCTTTTTCTGATTAGGGAAACAATCCTTTGTAGGGGTACTTTACCCCGTTGCTGCTTTAAGGTCACTAAAATGACTCTTATAATAGAGAGGGCTTCTGACAGGCAGAGCCCACACTGAATGAAATAAATCAGTACAGATACTTCACTTCCTAACCTTGCTCAGCAGATGTTTTTTCTCAGGGTCTTATTTTCATGTTTCTCTCTTAGTTGTATTAGAACCAGATCTTCAATATTTTACACTCCGTTCCAAATGCAATTACGTATGCCAAAAAATGAAAGCGAAAAGCAATCACTATGATGGTATCATAGCAGAAGAAATATTTCTTTAGTTTGAAATAGCCTGAGCAACCATGTAAAGCTTTTGGTTTTAAAAACTAAATGAAAAATAAAATATAAGTTCCACATGACAAAGTATTCTGTCTTTCTGCTCTTGCCTATTTCTGCCTGGATTGAGGGAATGTAGTACCTTTGGGTGATTTGAAGAAACACATGCTGGTTTTCTGGGGACACCAGGATGATACTATCAAACAATTCTCCAATAGTGTAAGTCACCCCTTGGATACATCACAAGGAACAGTGAAGTAGGGTAAGGATTGAGGGCTTTGGAGTCAGAAGACCTGGCTCAGGTTGTACCTTCACTTCTTACCAGCATTGTACCCACAAGGTCACAGCTACTCTGAGCCTGACTTTTGTCCTCCCTAAAGTGGGGATAATGAAATAATTCCAACTTCATAGGGTCATTGACAGAATCAAGTGTCATATGCTATATTTAGATGCATGCCTCTTAAAGATACACCATGGACAGATTTAGGATCTTATCTTTTTTGAAGGGGAATTATGCGAAGAAAATAATTTTTTTAAAATTTTATTTATTTAACAGAGAAATAGGGAGTGCAAGTAGGCAGAGAGGCAGGCAGAGGGAGAGGAAGAAGCAGGCTCTCCACTGAGGAGGGAGCCCGATGTGGGGCTCGATCCCAGCACCCTGGGATCATGACCTGCTTAACCAACTGAGCCATGCAGGTGCCCCATGAAGAAAATAATTTAAAATGCATATTTAGTTTCTTTACAAGAGGATGAGAACTGTATATTATAATTTCCAAGAGTTATTGTGTGGAATGACATAGTATTGGGTCATCAGCAGAAGCTGAGGAGAGCTGAGGTAGGTCTATGGAAACCCTTCAACTGACCACTCTGTTGGTTAACTGTGGTCTCACAAGCAACAGGAATATCTTGTGTGACATAATTTTGAAAAAAAAAAGGGGGGGGCGGGGAATCTATATGGAACAGAGTTTTCATACTTCAAGTATTTATTTTTTTATTTTCTATTTTATTTTTCTTGGGAAATCACCTCATATATTATTTAAAAGGCCAGAGACAGGCTGGGACCAGCCTTGTTTGTGTTCTCTGAGGTTTCGACCTGTAGATAGGCCAGAGGAACTATCCCGTGGCCTGCGCCAGAATGAAGAGCCTGAAAGTTTATCCTTCTGGATCAGGCAGAGAGGATGAGCTCAGTGTTTGGTGAAGGATTACTCAGGAAGAAAAAAGCTGCAACTGTTCCTCTCAGATTTCGGTAGGGTTGCAAGGAGACAAAAGGACAATTTCCAGGATAGAGAGTTTTTCAGGTTCTGGGAGAAAAAAATGGAAGGTTTTCATGTTTGATAGCCTTAATTTTCTTGGTTTGAGTACTAGCTTAGGTTCAGAACCCATGCCTAGGTTTGAAACAGGTCCTGAGGAGAGTCCACGGGAGGAAGTGAAAGCGTCATTGAGCAGGAGAGAGCATCCAGCCATGTTTAGAGACTTTCTCCAGCTATGTGCAGCAACCCAGGATTAGCAGTGGAGAAAGTGAGCCTGAGCCTCATCAAGTGTGGCTGTTGAAAATCCAAGCATGATTCAAGTGCAGGGGGCCAGTGGGGGCATCATTGCATGACTATACTGGACAGAGATGACAAGTGGAATGATCCCGAGAATGAGAAAAACAAAGTTTCCTGTGGAGTGAAATTCCTACATAAGGATGAAGGGAAGTTTTTCAAGGAGGAAGACAGAGGAACAAAGTGGAAGGGGAAAACAAACAAACAAACAAACAGAACTTAACAGTCAGGCAGAGAACTTTTAATTTTGGAGAAGTCTCTTTTCTCCACAGTGAAGATGACCCAAATTAGCCTCTTTGAGAAAGGAAATTAAGGAGTAGATGAAGTGAGTGGTAACAAGAGTGGTAAGTGCTGAGGAGGTCAAGAAATTGGAAAGCTGGAGTCAGAAAATTACGTATCCAGTCACGTTTAATGCCTTCAATAGAGGTGAAGAAGCATACAGAATGGGATGAGATAACTGAGCAAACTTCAGCTTCAAGGTACCTGGTCTCATTTTGATCCACACCATTTGGATGGACCGGATTCACCGATCTGTTTCGTTCTTCCCTCTCAGACTTGCTTTCCAGTAGATATGACATGCCTTTGAGTTAAACTCGGAGAGAACCGTTATTACAAGCTATAGGTGGGCGAGCCAGACATGGTTGGGCATGTCTTCCCCGCTGACATCCAGGGTGTACTTAGAATGCACGACCCATTTAAATACAGAGCTTTTAATTAGGGGTTGGGCCCATTTATGTATGCAAGCATATTGAAGAAAATTTTTAAAAAACATGCATGCCTTGCCTTATAATCCTTGATAACATAATATTTGCGTCCTTTTGCATTCTCCAGAAAGGAAAATCACAAAACTCTGGAGCGGAAATTAATCCTCTCTTTAGAAGGACAGTAGCAATTTAAGGAAAGAGAATGTCCAGTAGTTATTCTTATATTTTTATTGATGTTTGTGAAAGCTGAAATGAGATTTGCTCTATCGAGCTCATTAAAAACACTTCAGATGATTCCTGTGTGAATTGTGGTGTACATTTGGTCGATAAGGATTGTAGTAGAAAGTAGTCCTCTTTAACAAAGGCACACCTATTTTTGTTAAATTCTACATACCCCTCTGACATCTCCTTTAGATTTCAGACAAAATGTCATCTCTTGAGGGAAGAATTTGCTAGTCTTCTCATTTGGATGAGACACGCTGGGGTGCATTCCCACCACACCTCCTCGCCTTGCCTGAATTCTCACTATGAGTTACAGTTGTTCTTTGTGTGAAATGCACCCTTGACTCTAAGCACCATGAAGGTGAAGGTGGTACCTGCTTGGTTCCCCCCCACACCTCTCGTGATAACACACAGCCTCCCACAGAGTGGTTATTGATAAATATGCGTTGAAAGAATCTGTCTTGATTATCTCAGAGAAGTGATGTGGAAAACATATTTAAATCGGAAGACTTAGGTTCTATTCCCAGTTCTGCCTTTAAATGACTGTTTAACTTAGAGAAAGTCAATTCAAGTATCCCTTTCCTCAACTGTAAAATGAGGGGATTAAAATAGGTGATTGCTAATATTGCTTACAGCTCTAAGATTCTGCACAGTTCCATAATTCTTGGATGGTTTTACAGACCAATGATAGCAATGAAATATTTAAAATGAGCAAATCTACCCAGGCATAGTGAATGGGGAAAAATTATTGCAAAGAAGTTATTTTTCTCTGACTGTTACTCCTGTTATGCATTGATTTTACTAAACAAGTTCCCAGGGAGATGAACTGCTGAATAGCTTGTGTATATACTGTAGGGTATATGAGGTATATGTGTATTTTACATTTATATATTTACACACATACACACACACAGCGGTTGGAACCTGAGACATGATAATATCCAGTTGAGAAACAGGGTGATGAAAAGAAAATTGGGAACTGGGAGAAGGGAACAGGATTGGCAGGTTTGGAGCCAACAGAAACACTGTCCTTGGATTCCATTCACTTCCTAGACGAAGGTGCATGGATGTCACCCTGCGCTTCCCTTGGCTTTTCCGCTTTCGGGAATTCCTTAACATCAACTTCATTAGTTACAAAGGGAATAAGCAATCCATATCCAATTTTCTTTTCCCGTCAGGATTGTTCATGTATAAACTAGGCTCCTTTGTTGGAAACATTTGCAATTAATCCCATAAACAAACAAACAGAAAAATGCAAATCTTGCATTGCCTGCCCCAGTTAACCTCACCTGACTCCGAGCCTGACCACCATCCTTTATACACAAAAATGAATTGAAATTCCCACTTTGGGCCTAACCTAATTTTCAAGTGATAATAGGCATGGATTCCCAGAAGCACTCTATGCCTCTTGATAGCAACATCCTAATTTCCTTTCCTGGTAAATGTTTTAAATAAGGTTTTAGCACCAAAGGAAATTAACCTTTAAATTAATTGTAATTATAAAATGCCATCACTGATTTTTGTCTTCAGTCTAATTACTTTCTATTATTTAAACAAACCTCACCTCCTGCGAGCTTTAAGTTTGTTTCTCCCCACTTCCTGCCACACAACGGCAGCCAGTCCTTGTGGAGTCCTCGCGGCTGCTAAAGCATCCTCATTTAAATGTCACGCAGGACTGCGGGTTTGCCCTCTGCTCGCTTATTTACAAGGCACTCGTCCAGAGGCTACGTGGAAGGCTGCTGTGCTCAGAGGTTTTCCTCCTGCATACCTGGTGGCCATCCTTAGAGACACATTGGTTTTCATCCTCCTGCTGTTTGGAAGGAGATCGCGAAGCCCAGCCCTCTGTCTCTATTAGAAGCCACTTCCCCAGCGGAAGCGCAACTGCACATAATGAAGTGGGCACCTGCCAGCACCATTTATCAAAAGACACGCGCGGAATATCGAGCCTTCTTGACCAGCACCGCTCAGCTCTGGAGGGCTTTTAGCGCTCGGTGTCCTGAGCCGGCTCTTTGTCTTGCTCTCGTTTGTTCTTTCGAAGATACGACTATGGGATCTCGGGAACTTTATTTTGTTGGCCTGTGTATCTAACTACACTATGGTGCTAAAAGCATGCTATTTTCCTGCCCCTTAGCTGCCTTCTTTGTCATGTCATTATCGATGCGAGTCCAGAGAGATGATGTGAGTCCATTACAGGTGGCCTGGGTACTGCAGAATTGGAAGATGAAGCAGGATAATCACAGGGGAAGGTTTTTCTTTTAATTGTTTCTGTTACAATGTCACCACTTCTCCTTCCATTCATTCTCTGGCTTTCTTTTCCATTGAGGCTGATTAAGACAACCTGAAGCATATTGGATAACTTCAGTTCTTCTAGGCAGACATATCTTGTGCATAAAATACTTCCTTTATTACACCCCAGGAAAGGGTCCTCCTTTGTGCTGGTCTGAATATTATTACCTCAACGTGATTCATTAGAAACAAGGCCCTGGTCCTTCTGAACCAACAGAGGACAGGGAACAAATTAGTTTTCTTCCCCTGCATTTTTGACTCGGGGACATGAAATTCTTGTAATGATGATTATGGTGTGCATGTGTGCATGCACGTACATGTGTGGGCATAAATGGAAAGCAGTATGATACAATGGGGGAGGCATTGTGAGAAAAAGGGGAAAATAAGAAGTGACCTTTGAGGAATCAGACACAAATTTTACCTGAATATCTGAAGCTAAAAATAAAGCTCATCTATTTTCCTTTCCGTGATCACAAGAGGGAGGAATTTAACAGAAGGCTGAAAAAAGAGACCAGTACTAGCAGCTAACGGGGAAGACAATGTAATGTTAAAACTGTATTTCACTGGTAGGGAATGCTGTTGCTGCTGATAGAATCTTTCATGTGATTGACGGGAGGCATAGGCCTATGTCAACATTCATTTTGGGTGTCGATCATTTATTCAGCCTTTCCTTTTTACATATGGTGGCAAGTCTCCATCCCATCCTTTTCCGTCATTTGCTTAGAAAATGACAGAAGTGCTTTATTATAATTGATAATTCATTTACTTAGAATAAACTGGGGTCTAAGGAGATGTCACATTCCTTACCAGTTTCCAGATAGTCCAAGAAGTGTTTGAGGAGAGCTGATTGGTTGATTCATTTATTTCCCAGATCTTATTGAGTCCTGCTCTGGGTTGGAGACGTGCTAGATGGTGAGGATACAGCAGTGGTCAAGACAGGTGTGGCCCCAGAGGAGCAATGGCTAATATTCCTGATCCGAGGGAGTCCATATGTACGGCACTGGTGTCACAAGTTCAGGAATAAGCTTAGTGACCTTGAGCAAGTCATCTAATCTTTATGGGTCGACAAAATTAAGGTGTTAAAAAAGTGGTAAACAACAGTTTTCCATCATTTAAAAATCTGCAGTGTTCCTTGTCCAAAAGAAATCTTAAGCAGAAACTTGTAAAAGTTGTAAAATCAAATAGAAGCCGAGCTTCTGTGGTTTTGGGGGGTTGAGGAAGGAGCAAGGTGATGCCTTTTACCCTGGCCTCACTATGATTCTATACAGCATAAGTAGATATTAGAAATTTGGGGTTCTAGGCTTTCATAATATGTAATTCTATCCAGAAATGGGGAAAGAAATGGCAAGTTTGGGTTTTGTGGGAGGCTAGCAGAGGTGGACAAGATTATTTCACTCAGTCACCTTGAAAATCACAAAAGAAATGTTTTAAAAAGACAATAAAACAGTGCCATACTAACAATAGATTATTCTCTCATTTGATTGCTTGAGTATGATACACCCAAAGTAAAACAGACACAACATTATCTTAACTCTGCCAATCTGATACCCAAGAACGCGGCACCTTTTTTGAACCGCTGATTGTCTCTACTCCTTAGGTTAAGTTTGAAGAGTGATTTATAAGTAACAAGAAAGCAAGCTTAGATTACCCAACAGACTGCATAGTATGACCCTAACTACCAGATAGGAAGGAAGGAAAGGAAAGGGAAGAAAGAAAGATAATCCATAGATGACAGATAGACAGACAATAGGAAGGGGGGGG
>NC_081561.1:74373982-74430691 GCF_022355385.1 Mustela nigripes | reverse complement strand
AGGGAGGAAGGAAGATGGGAGGGAGGAGGGAAGGGAGGGATGGAAGAGGGAAAGGAGGGAGGGAGGGGGAGGGGAGGGAGGGAGGAGGGAGGGAGGGAGGGGGGAGGGAGAGGGGGGAGGGAGGGAGAGAAGGAAGAAAGGAAGGAAGAAGGAAGGAAGACTAGGAGCCCTATAATACACTGAAATGTTAATGGAGAAACGGAATTTCAAGTTGTGGGGTCACTCTAATTTTGTGTGTGTGTGTGTGATGTTTGTCTTTTCTATATGTTCTGCAATCAACTCACATTTCTTTATAAACAGGAAGAAACAAATATTTTTTTATAAGGGTAGGACTCCTCCCTGCTGCCACTTCTGCCTCCCTCCAAAGTGGGAGTGTGTATGATTGCGTTCAAAGAATTGCCTTCAAACTCAGTGATCCTGACAAACTGGAAAAATGATCAAAACATACAGAATGGAGTTCAATACACACAAGTGTAGGCCAGCAGCCTTTAGAAGAAAAATCAAACAAAAATAACAGAAAATTATTAGCCTCAGAGAAGTGAATAATTTCCTGTGGTTTGCTTTTCAAACGAACGTTTCTATAAATCGATTGTGACTTTTATCCCAAGGCCGCTTGAATTTAGAGAATTCGGGACAGGTTTTTATGCATTTCTGCTTGGTTGGTGGGTTTGTGCTTGTGCGTATCTATAAGTTTAAACATCGAGAATTCAATTTTCAATATTTTTTTCAAAATAGGTCCCTTTAGGATATTATTATTATATTTTTTTCAAAGATTTTATTTATTTATTTGACAGAGAGAGATCACAAGTAGGCAGAGAGGCAGGCAGAGAGAGAAGGAAGCAGGCTCCCTGCTGAGCAGAAAGCCTGATTTGGGACTCGATCCCAGGACCCTGAAATCATGACCTGAGCCGAAGGCAGCGGCTTAACCCACTGAGCCACCCAGGCACCCAGGATATTAGTTTTTAATGACATTCTGTATCTTTCTAGGGGTGATTTGAATATTTAGTAACACTTGAAAATATGCGAATCTCTTTTTGAAAAGATAGTGATTACTTAAGAGAAATGGATCCGTTTTCTAGAGGACTGATGTTTTGTTTTAGTTGAACTATTAAATAAAAGGTTTATGAGAAAATAAAATAAAAATTGAGAAATCATATGATTTTTTTTTTTTTTTTCTATTCTGGATTGGTGCTATTTTCCATGGCTGCATGTCTTCCTTTTAATTGTCACATCTCACAGTGCTAACGAGGCTGAGAGGGAAGGTTTTCGTTCTATCCCTGTAACTGGACATCCAACTGTGGTGCAGGAGAGCTAGGGATTAGGTGAGAGAGGAGCTACACAGATCATAAAAGGCATCCCAGACTGAGAATCTCAGAACATTTCTATTCTTTCACAGAATATTGTAAAAGAGAACATGTAGGGGAGAATAGAAAGGGCTGGAGGTCATAAGGAAAACGCAGCGTGGTTGGCAACAGAAGATACAGGGAAGAGCCTCGTCACAAAGACAGTGCAGCAAGGGTCGCCTGCTCTCCTGGAGAAAGTCTTTCCTCCTAAGAAATATCACTGCCTTTTCATGAACAAATATATAAAAGTATGTGGCAATGGTTTCCTCACTTGAATAGGGTTCGAGTGTCAAGGCATACCCTCTGGAGCAGGCTCCCAGGTTTTTTTCTGGCGAGGAGCTTCTCATCTGAAGGGAGATCACCCCATGCCAAGGCTTGGGGTGCTGACTGGGAACTCCTTAGAAAGCATGGAACCAGGGAGGTGGGAACTAGTACAGCTTGCAGCCTTTTACCCACATGTGTTTGATGGGCTGGGGGGCCACTACTTGCCTCAGTCTATGCCCCATAGGGACGGTCAAAGGTCTGGGAGCCACATGGTGTGTGTGTGTGTGTGTGTGTGTGTGTGTGTGTGTGTGTTTGTTGATATGGAATGTTGGATCTGAAATCTGTCCCCCCATTTATATGTTAAAAGCTTACCCCCCCAGTAGGATTGTATTTGGTAGGGCCTTTAAGAGAGGCAATTTATTTTATTTTATTTTTGTAAAGATTTTATTTATTTATTTGACAGAGATCACAAGTAGGCAGAGAGGCAGGCAGAGAGAGGAGGAAGCAGGCTCCCTGCTGAGCAGAGAGCCCGATGTGGGGCTTGATCCCAGGATCCTGGGATCATGACCTGAGCTGAATCAGAGGCTTTAACCCACTGAGCCACCCAGGTGCCCCCAAGGCAATTAATTTTAAATGAGGCCATATGGGTGGGGCCCTAATCCAGTAGGACTCGTGTCCTTACAAGAAGAAGAAGAGACAGGTCACTTGGGTGGCTCAGTTGGTTAAATGCCTGCCTCTGGCTCAGGTCATAATCCCAGGGTCCAGGGTTTGAGTCCCCTGTTGGAATTTCCCACTCATCGGGGACTCCGCTTTTTCCTCTGTCCCTCCTCCATGTTTGCATACATGCTCTCTCTCTCTCTCTCAAATAAATAAATAAA
The DNA here is from genome assembly GCF_022355385.1 of Mustela nigripes. Classification (NCBI taxonomy): domain Eukaryota; kingdom Metazoa; phylum Chordata; class Mammalia; order Carnivora; family Mustelidae; genus Mustela; species Mustela nigripes. Next base: position 74,428,206 of record NC_081561.1, on the reverse strand, counting down.
AATCTAAAAAAAAAGAAGAAAAAGAGGAACAGACGCCAGGGGTGTGTCCACACAGAGAGAAGGTCCTGTGAGGACAGAGGCTTAAAGCAAACCCGCCAATAATTTGATCTTGGACTTCTAGCCTCAAGGACTGTGAGAAAATAAATTTGTGTTGTTTAAGCCATGCAGTGTGTGGTATTTTAATATTGCAGCCCTAGTCGACTACTATAACGGGGGTGGGGGGTAGGGGGTTGTGGTGGTGGTGCAGAGTGCCTCCCGTCTTTCTGCTCCCAGAAAGCAGCTCTGCTCCCAGGGCTGTCGCTGTCTCCAGGAAGGCACAGCAGATGGCAGTGCTGTCCTGTGCGTTTGCCTGCTGCAGGCCTGTCAGGCTGTGCCTCTGGCTTCCAGAACTGAAGGGCCGGAGATGTAAGCTTCAAGGTCCAGGCTTTTTCACTGGAAACCAAAACACCTTCGTACTAAAGCATATCTACCGATCTTACCTATTTATCTCTCATCTCTCTACCTATCTGTTGAGCTGGGCTTCACAAAAGTAAATGAGATCCTGTTTAAAAGGAGAAATAAGGAAACAAATTCTCAGGCATTTGGTGTGCCTACGGTCTAACTCCCTCTAGCTCACTGATGACAGATGGCTATTTCATGCAGTGAAGTGGCAGAGTTTGCTTCTGGAACCTAAACCCTATCCATAGTTTCCTTGGAGGCTTCTGGTCCTACAGCTCCCCGGCTCCCCTGGCGACTAAGACCTGAATATCAAAATGGAACATATAGCTGGTCAGCTCCGTATTAACGTCAAGAATACTTTAGTTTTCCAGTTTCCAAAATTGGGTCCTTATCTCTTGCTCTAGGGCCTGTTTTCAGCAAAGTTATAGAACTAAAACTGTCCTCTGTTCTTCATGAGGCTCTTAGGAGTGAAAACTTGTCCAATTTGGCAAGCAGGTGGCTAGCACGGCCTCCTGACAGTCCGCTCCTAACTGAATGTTCCGTTGCAGATCCACAACAGGTAAGAATGGACATGTCCCGAGCCCCCTTCTCTGTTTACACATACAATAAACTTCTCCTATACTTCAGGCCTTCCTTTCTGAGAGCATTTATTCTTTTTTGCCAAGCCAGAATGCTTTTAAGAGATCAAAAGATTTTTCTCTAGAATATGATTACCAAAAATTAGACAGAAATTTACAACCTGAGGATTTAGGCAGTGTCTGCAGGTGACCATACAGACAGATAATGGAAGCAAAAATACAAGGGAACTATCAATCCAAAACATCATGTTCAACGAATACTCACAATTTACTCCTGTTTGTAAAGGACTACAGTAAATGAACTAGCTGGACACAGAACTGGCCCAAATGAGCATCTCCTCTGGGCTTCTTAAGGGTCCCACAAATATCTAAGGTAAGGATCAGTCTTTTTGGGTATACAAATAGACGAGTAGTTCATGTAAACCACTGAGCAAAAAGATTAAAATTGAAAAACTTGTTTATGAGGAGTCTACTTGGGACTTTTATTAATAAAGGCAGGTAAGGGGCCATGGTTAAAATACACATAACGATATAAGCACTATTTTTTGGAGTTTTTTGGAAAATAGTTTATTAGATGCTTGAAATAGAAACCTAACCTTCCAAAAGATGTTTGTGACTTCATATCCTCTTGGATTTACATTGCTTTGGCCAAAAAAACTTGATAGAGGTTGGAATTCCCTAAACTGAGTTCCTCAGCCTTCTAATTCTCTAGAATATCAGGATTTCTTACAAAGAAGTGTTCTGTGTTCAAATGTCAGGATATTAACTATACTTCTGGTTTCTGTAACTTAATGCTTTCACATCTACAAAATGACCACTGGTTTATTGCCAAGTCAACCCTGGCTTGCTTAAAACATCTGGAGCATTTAGGTGTCCCCAGACCATCTCCTCGCATAGTCACGGTGAACAAGGGTTTCAACTTAGCTAGCCAACCCTAAACCTGTTTATGCTGCCTTGCCTAGACCTTTCTGAGGAAATCACAATAAAGGTGCTTGGCCAACAGTTCTGCCCTCTCTCTCTGCTTCATGACCCTTCCCAATGGCCTTGTGTGGTGTGCTGTGTTCTTCCTGGGGAACTGTGAGAATTATAAAACTGTAGAAATCTTTCTAGTTTCTTGCTTTGATTTGCATCTGGCCTCACCCAAGTAGTATGGTTAAAACAACATTGTAGATTAGGAAAAATCAAACATACTTTACCACAAAGCCCTCAGAGTTGTTAATATGTAAATGTGCATCCTACATTTTTAGTATCAAACTTACTTGGCTTTGGAATCTTTCTGAGCAGTATATTTTATGGAACTGGCATTTCTGGGATCCCTTTGGGAGGTACTCTTCTGGAGAGATACTGATTATCTGTCCAGGAGGTTTTGCATGTCAATATTTTCTGAAGATGAAAATGCACTGATATCATTGTAAAATGAAATCAAACATTATAGTTTAAGGAAAGCTTAATTCCCATAGGAAATTTGGATTTGCCCTTCACCAAGGGGTTGGCACAAAGACACAAAATGATAATATTTGAATGAACTCACATAGGTTGTGGAGTCCATATATTTTAAAATGTATACATCTATTACCCTCCCTAATCTTTGAATAAGGCTTTTGTGCATAAGACAAATGCTTGTGAGATATCTTCTCATGTGCATTCATTAGGCATCAACAGAACCAGTTGTCACATCCCCATTCTACTTTCCTCAAATGACATTTCCATTTATCCATTCATTATCCATTCAGAAACCCAGGAATCTGTCAGTCCTCCTCTTACATAGTATGCATCCATCACCAAGGAACTACTTCCTTTTAGCATGTTTCTTACCAGATCTAGCTGCTCCATCTCTAATACAGAGCTTTCCAGACCTTCATCATCTCATATCTGTCATTTTCATGATGTCCTAACTAGACTCCCTTTCCCTCATCTTGTCCCTCATCAAAGACTTTCTTTCATGTTGATACCAAGGTGATTTTTCTAAAGCACATTCCTGATTATATTATTCTTTTTTCATAAACTATGTGCCAGTCGATTTGCCATCATGCTATGCAAAATGAAGTCCAAAGTCCTTACTCTGGCATGACTGTTTGTCTACTGTCTCCCTCGTGCTCTCTTTTCTGATCTTCTCTGGAAATACAGATACAACTCAGTCATATTAATCCGGCAGCTCTGCCCTTGACATGGCAGGCTATGATGTGTCGTGGTACTTTATCATCTTTTGCCTCAGATCACCTTATTCTTATCAGTGACCCAACAATATATATTCATCTTTGAAGTTCACACTCAAGAGTGTCTTTCTCAATGAAACCATTCCTTGTCCCTGTCTCATCTCTCCACAATATACACTCTACAGAGTTTTGTTATACTTACATGTTCACATGTTTGTTTTTCCCTACTAGATGGCAAATTCCTAGAGGTAAAAGCTTGTGTATTACTAATCTTAAAATTTCCAAAGCCTGACATAACACTTGACACACTTGACATATTGAAGAGTGTTACACAGATGCTGTTTTTAGTGACAGGACCATCATTTCTTTTAACACACAAAATAACAAACTATGTGCTGTGTATTCCAGATTTTACATCATGTATTACTGTGATTGAAAAAGTACCTCCTCTAAATTAATCACCTGATACTGCTTCCTCCTTTCTAGTATGATTGGAAAGTGAAGAAGAAACACATATTTCTCTTTGGAATTTTTCCTCAAATTTTCCTTTGCAGAGCAATAGATCTCATTCTTTGTCTTGAAATCCAGTCATTAAGAATATTTTTGGAAACCAGAAAAAAGAAAAAAGATGCCCAACTCTAATTTTTTCCTCAGAGTAAATATAGCTGCCTAGGCAACTATCCATGATGGTACCATGGCATAGAAGTATTTTTCCAGTCCTCCCATTTCAGATCCTTAGCGGGGCCAGGAAGGAGTGAAACCTTCCATCTACCATGTTTAGAAGATTCAAACAAAATGGAACCACTTGGAGGCTTGGAAGAGGGTATTGGCATCTAAACTCTGGATTAACCAATAGACCTCAATGCTGAGACTCTGACAGAGAGTTACAGCTATTTGCATCAAATTGTAGGAACAAAAAGGAAATATGAACATTTGGTTTCCTGAAAACACATTTCTTGAATTAATCTGAAGTCAGTTCTTGAAAATTTTAGGAACTATTCCAAATTGTTGATTGCTGAGAATTTTAGTCCTGGGTGAAACTCATTAGGTATCAATACTCAATAAGGGTTTATAAAAAGAAAGCAGTCAAATTAACCACACTTAGAAACTATTTCCATCTTCAATTTCCCCTCTTTGTTCTCTACTAGAATTGTTATAAGAGAAACATTTCTTTAAAAAATACCTTTAATGAAATGAAAGTAACATGTTTTCAAAATGGGTGCTTCTCCATTTTTTCAATATGCTGGATCTTTTCTGAAAACACTTTAGTCCAATGGATACAAAAGGCTTATTCCCTGTTCCAAAGATGTGTTGGAGGATATTGTCTGAGAAGTAGGAAGGCTAGGTAGGAGGTAGTAAAGGAGATGCTTTGAACTTGAAAGAAACAGAATAGGGCTTTAATACTTACAGCTGTCCTCTTCTTCAGTTATACATTTCACAACATAACAGGCGTAGATGAATCCTGCCAACTGAAACAAAACAAAGATGCTTTAGATAGGAGGCAAAGGCAGCGGGACTGGACCTCCCTGGGGGAGTGGCTTTCCAAAGGCAGGCAGTTGGTGACTAGCTAGATACAGTGCTCCAAAATGATGGCCCCTCATACTGAATCTTGACTCCGTTGTGGATTCTTGATTCAAGTGATGTCTATCTTCCTTGTAAATCTGTACATCGCTCCTTTTTCTCTGAGCTGCATTTATGTGTAAGATTTGTTAACTGTCAGGCAATCTAAAACAAGTGATTTTAGGTACAGGAGAAAAAGTTATGGTCATTTATTAATGGAATAACATTTGCACTTGTGCCAATTAACTTCTAATTAACTTTCGTTAGCCAAGAGCCTTAGATCCTAAAATTGGACTCTCACCGACTATTAGAAAAATGTTTTGAGTGATAAATATTAAGATTTTGTGATATGCTGCACGGATGCTTTGTAAGTAAGAAAAGCCCTTCTTTAGACCTGTACCAGGAACCAGAGCATATGAAACATGATTAGGATGACATGTTACAGAGAAGCAATGCGCTGGATACCTGTAGCTAAGACCTGTCACAGTGTGTTGGATCTGGGATGGCACACATCACATCATCCTTTGTGAAACATTCTGCACAAAAGTCCCTATGGTCGGAGAAGTCCTTGCTCACTGAAATTATTAAGGAGCACAGCGAAGTTCCTTGATATCTAGCCCCTCAGATGGAGTGGTTTTGTATTTCTTCATATCATTGTAATATTTATTTAGTGAAATTGTGAATGCTGGGGAAAATATGAAAACTTATATAATTTCCAGATAGTGGCATTTTTCCCCAAAATATTCTTGCTTGTGGGAATCCTTAAAGGATGGAACAGTGATGAAGATTATTCTCAATGACATTTCAGAAAGGCATTGATCTGGATGAGAACTGACCATATATGTCAATAGTTGGGACACTATTTGGCTGGGGAAGAGAACATCAGGAAATCCTGCAGTCTTCCAGTAGGAAGCTAAGGTAGGGCAAGAAGGAGATGCTGTGAGAAGCCTAATGAAGTTGTTTTTCATTAGCTGACAGAGATCTCTCTGGAAGATGTGAGTGGAACACTTTAAGCCAGAGGGTACGCTGATAGGTATTTAATGAGCATAGTTAATATATTATTAATATATGTTATATTAATATATTAATAATATATTGATTAATATATTAAGTTAGTTTTCTTAAAAAAAAACAATAAAAACCAAAAAACATATCTTAGAAAAATCATCAAATCAGCATTTTTCTCTTTAAATTATATGTTGCTATGGGCAATAAAAAAGTGGTAGTAAGAATTCTTTCCTCATAGGATAGAATCATCAGGATTGTTGTAGTATTGTCTGGAGACAAAGAGGGTCTAGTTAAAAGAGAAACTTTAGAAAATCCATACTATTGGATTTGAGGGAGAAAAGCATATTCTGGCAGATTCTAGCTCTCCTCCAAAGAGAACCAGCTTGGGATAAAACAGTGGTGACCCTGCTTGGGGGAGGAATGGATGAGGAAGAAGACCCCTGCAAAATAATTTTCAAGGGCTTTTGTTTCTACATTCTGGTTGAGTGGGAATTTGAACTCCTGTCCTTTTGTACCCCTTGAATGTAGTTTCCGAAGCAGTACATATAATGGAGAGCTACATAAGAAACCACTAATATATTAAGTTAGTTTTCTTTAAAAACAAACAAACAACAAAAACCAAAAAACATATCTTAGAAAAATCATCAAATCAGCATTTTTCTCTTTAAATTATATGTTGCTATGGGCAATAAAAAAGTGGTAGTAAGAACTCTTTCCTCATAAGATAGAATCATCAGGATTGTTGTTTTTACAGGCTTATGTTTAGAGAACAAGGTGGTATTAGAGATTTGGCTTAAGCTAAGGTTTTGTTTAACCAAACAAAATGACATGGTAATTTGAAATTTTCATAGGTGCTGGAAAAATACGCAATACTAACACTTCTTAATCTTTGATCCACCAGGATCCATGAAATGCTCTAATCATGGAGCGAGTTGGTCCCTGGGTACTCTGTCACTAGTGTTTGCATTTGACTGTGGCTAGTTAAAGAGGCTGTGGCTTTGGTTAAATCCCCTGGGTACTGCCTTTGCAGCTCCTTTCCTTCCTCCGCTGGAAGTCCTGACCATCCTTGGCTAAAGGCTCTCCATTTATCAATAATTTATCTCTTCTTTTCAGTTTTAAATACTTACTACTTGAATTATCTATGAAGCAACCTTTTCCCAGTCACAAACTTTTCTTTTGATTTTCACTCATCACTTCATTACTTCTAAATGAAAGTCTAGGTAGAGAGCCTTGATAAATTCTGAGATTCAGCGCCAATAAATTTAAACTTCTCATTAAAGTGTCACTAGATCCTGGATTATTAAGTGTACTAGTCTCCCAGAATGCAGCCAGGCACTGTATTCTGCTTACCAGTGATCTTTTAATTGTGTTCAGTTGCATTCTTTAACTATCAGGGGAGCTCCTTTGATATAAAAGTAAATCCTGCTGCATTTCATTACAAAAGCTTGCTGATTAAGAGAACTTTAGTGTTTAAATTGGTCACCTCTAAATAAAAATGGAAATTAGTTTCCCCCAAATTAATCAAGACTCATGAGCCTTTGTTATCTTACACTTTTCCTATACCACAGAAATTTATAATTTAATTTTTACTTCATAGCAATTTATAAAGTTTACCTACAGAAAGAGGCTTCAAATCATTCGTAACAACTCTGAATGCTTCTTACAATGTGCAACTCCTATAATTGCTACGTGGGCTGCAAAGACAAACTAAGACAGAGATTCTCAACCTTGGCACCATTGACATCTCGGTTGGGTAATACTTTCTTGTAGGGTTTGTTGTGAATTATAGGATGCTTAAGCCATAACAGCCTACAATCAATCCGGTTGACAACTGAGACAATCACAAATGTCTGCAGACACTGCCACATGTCCCTTAAAGGACGAAATTTCCCCAAGTTAGAGCTACTGTTTTAGATGCAGTCCTATCTTCAAGGAATGTGCAGTCCTGTGGCTGGTATATGCATATAATTATAATGTGAGGTAGATTAAGGTAAGTGTTAAGAGGAAGGGAGATGATTGAATGCATACTTAGTGACAAACAGTAAACTGCATATTTTCATGCATTAGCTCATTAATTCCCACAACCACCATTGGAAGAATGTCATATCTATTTTTGTGCGGGAGAGATGATGGATCTTGCTTTTCTGGAGTATGTTTATCAAGTGGGAGAGGTGTGGGTTTTGTTCAGAGAAAAGCCTGTAGTTGGATCTGAGAATTTGGGGATCCCATACTAGAGCAATGGAAATAGAAGCTGGGAAGGCAGATTAGGGCTATGACTGGAAGGCCTTGGGTAGGTATTAAATTGCAAATCTAACTATGTCATTTTCTACACAAGACACTTAAGAAGCACCTCATCTTAAGGATAAAGACGATGTGACATATATATTTATATGTTATATATAATATATATACACACATGCATACATACATACACACAAACATACACACATGTCACACATGTAAGGGAGAATTACTGAGCCATCAAGAAGAACGAAATCTTTCCATTTGCAATAATGTGGATGGAACTAGAGGGTATTATGCTAACTGAAATAAGTTAATCAGAGAAAGACAAACAACACATGATTTCACTCAAATGTGGAATTAAGAAACAAAACAGATGAACATAGGAGAAGGGAAGGAAAAAACAAAAGAAGATGAAAACAGAGAGGGGTGCAAATCACAAGAGACTCTTAGCTCTAGGAAACAAACTGAGGGTTGCTGGAGGGGAGGTGGGTGGGGGATGGGGTCACTGGGTGGTGGGCATTAAGGGGGCCACTTGATGAAATGAGCACTGGTGTTCTATGCAACTGATGAATCGCTGATCTCTACCCTTGAAACTAATAATACGGTACATATTAACTAAATTGAAGTTAAATAAAAAAATTTTAAAACTTCAAGCTCTTCAAATAGATTAAAAGGGTATGCTTAACCTTAAAAAAAGAGAAAGAAGCACCTCATCTTCGACTCATAAAGTAGAAAAATTTTCATGGAATACAAATCCTTCCTAATGTGATCCTAAGCTACCTCCCAGCCTCGTTTTTCACTACTCCTAGTCTTGGACTTGGTGCCAGTAGTAAGTAAGCTGTTGGTAGTCTGCCAATCTACATGAGGTGGTTTCATTCTGTTCTTTAATTCATTAACCCACTCTGCCAACAAAGCATATGCATGTCTCTGCCATCCCTACTCACTCTGGCACCTCTGAGTAACTCTAACTTATCCTTTAAGACTGAATTAAAGTATGGTGTCCCCCAAGAACAGGTAATCAATTCCCAGTATCGCTTGCAGGGTTGGCATTTTGGAGACAAGATCTTGAGAGATGGGAGTGCTTTGAGAGGGAATAATGAGAAGAAAGCCAAGGATGTCTTTCAAGCAGAACTCAGGAAAACTCTGGAAGATGTGGATTATGCTTAGGGAGGAGTAAGCAGCCTGGTTTAGAGGACTTTGGGCAATGGGAAGACAATAATGGTGCACAGGTTAGAGAAGAGTGATCCATGTTGTCAAAGCAGATCCAAGTACATGGAATTAAAATAAAAATGTTTTATTTTCTTAATTTAAAAATAACTAGAATAATGATGAAAGATACAACTGGTGTTATATTAGGCAAACATACAATTGTCCACTTATTTTTAAAAAATGAAATATTCTAGTTGTTTTAGTCTTTGACATTCAAAGCAGAGCTAAGCCTAAATCTTTTTTTTTTAATTCATCTTATCATCTTGATACATCTAATATGATTTGTTCATTTCTAATTCACCTGATAGGGAATTCATATCATCTTGATATCATTACTTGCTGAAAGGAAATCATATTTTCTCTCCATAACTAATCAGATTAAAATTCTTTTTTGTATCTGCAAACCAAATTATGATTGCATGTCCCAGAAACTCACTTAGAAGCTAATAGATAAGAGGAAACCAAAGCCTTTGGTAAGTATTTAAAAAGATTCAATTGTAGTAATTGAAAATGTAACAACCTTAGTGTTTAATACACTATCTTCTGGATTTCTCTTTCCAGGAAGTTGGAGTACACACAGTTGTCCCTAACTCTCCCAATAACTACAATTGAAAAAACCAGGACGTTTTATGTATAATGAACACAGGAAGATTCCGAAAAGTGGAAAGAATGTAGACTGGCCAGGAATCTTAAGAGCCAAGGAAAAACATGGGAATGAGTTTCCTATATTTCTTTCTTTTTATATATAGCAGACCTGGAGCTGAAGAAATTCACAACTCAGAAATCCCAACACGCACACATCTAAAAAGCCAAAGAACCAGGAAAGGGACAGCCTAGTAAGACAAAATTTTAAGACAATAATAGCTCTTCTTTAGTCAACGCCACAGAAAAATCTGTATCCCTTTCCTCAGCCACAGCCGCAAAGAGTGGAGGGCTGACTCCTCCCATCACCATGCTGGAGTGTCTGAGAAGTCAGGCAGAAAGCTAAACTTGCTTTCCTGTCAGGAAGGAGGAAGACCTTTTCCCTAATATCAGGTAGCGACCACAAGGGGAATCTAGAATTTTAGCCTCACTCTGTAGTAAGGAGGTATACCTCCCCTGAAAAACCCCCCTCAGGGAGTGTTGGGGAGATCTAGTGGAAAATCAGGATTTTCACTAATGCTCAGCAGTAAGGAAGGTAATCCTCTGCCTCCATGGTGTTGGACAAAGTAATCTGGGAGCAGTAACAAGGCACTGATACCCCTCCCAGCCATAGAGATCAGTGAAGGCCACGTGGGGAGCAGGAGTTTCCACTGGTTCCTGCCTTAATGAGAGGCCCTTCCCTACTTTGGTTTCAAAGAAGGTTGAGTGGAGAACCCAGACTTCTATCCCTCTTGGCAGTAATGAGAGTGCATCCTTCCCCTGCCAAAGCAGTATCAGAAGATCCCAGCTAATACAGGAAGTTTAAGAAAGACCTAGAGTCTCAAAACATCATATCCCAAATGTCCATATTTTGATTTGAAGTACTCAACATGCTAATAAAGAGGATCTCAAACTGAGTGAAAAAAGACAATCAGTGGAAGATGACACAGAGCTGGATGATGGGGATGTTAGAATTACCTGTCTGACAGATATTTTAAAGTAGTTATCATAAAAATGCTTCAATAAGCAATTATGAACACATCTGAAATAAATTTAAATCACAGTCTCAGCAAAGAAACAGAAGACCTAAAGAAGAACCAAATTGAAAATTTAGAGCTGAAAAATATGCAATAACAAAAATAATACCAGAACCACTCAACTCCAGAATGGAAAGGAATCCATGAACTTGAAGAGAGATCTGATGTGGACAAGAGAGAAAAAGTAGATTGAAAAAAAAAAATGAACAGAGTTTCAGGGACCCTTGTAATCTTATAATAAAACAGCTCACATTTGTATTATTGAAGTCCTGAAATAAAAGCAAAAGAGAGCATACTAAAAAAGTACTAAAAAAGAGTAGTGGGCAAAAACTTCATAAATTTGACAAAAGATGTGAAGTTACATGTCCAAGAAGCTGAGTGAAGCCCAAACGGAATAAGCCAAAGAGACTGACACTGAACAAGACACATGACAGTCAAAAGAGACAAAAATCTTGGAAGCAGAAAGACGGAAATATTTATGTACACTCTTCTGAAAAAACAGCTTGTGGGTTTCTTTAATAACTATGTTTAATATGTTAAACATAAACATATGTTTATGTTTAATAACTAAACATAAAACTACAATACAATCCTGCAATTGCATTCCTGGCCATTTACCGCAAAGGAATGAAGACATGTTCACACGAGCAACTGTACACTACTGTCTATAACAACTTTGTCCATAATAGGCAAAAACTGGTCACAGTCCAGACATCCTTCAGTGGGTGAATAGTTAGACAAACAGTGTTGTGTCCGCATCATGGAATATTCCTCAGCAATGAAAGGAAGGTACTACTGATATGTGTAGCAACCTGTATGAATTTCCATAGAATTATGCTGGGTGAAAAAAAAATCCCCAAAAGGTTACATATTACATGTATGATTCCATTTATATAACATTCTCAGCATGACAAAATATAGAAAAGGAGAACAGATTAGTCCTTGCCAGGACTAAGTTAGGTGGGAGTCACAGAGAAGTGGATGTGGTCATAAAGAGGCAGCTGGAAGGATCCTTTTGGTCATAGCAGTTCATCCCCCTGACTGTATCAACATTACTACCCTCATAGTGATACCCTATAATTTTGCAAGATGTTACCATGGGGGGAAACTGGGTAAAGGGTGTACAGGTTCTCTCTGCATTATTTCACATAATTGTGATCTGTAATTATCTCACAGTGAAAAATCTAATTAAGTACTGTATTTTAGGCAACTTATTTATGGTAAAAAACATTTGTAATATAATTTCTAAATTTGCAAATATATGTAAACATGGTAGGTATATTTGTTTTCTTAAGTACAGAGACAAATTTTAATTCCAAGCCCTTAGACCAACATAGAAGGCTACAATAGTTTTTAATGTTGATTCTGTATAGAATCACTATTTAACACTCTTTTTGGCCTGGGGTTGGAGATGGGAAGTAGGAAACACTACATTTTTATTTGCAATTATCTCTTTCTCAAATAAATTAGTTTTATATTTCATTTATATCAAATCATCTATTTTTGTTCTGAGTTCATAATTCAGATGCTGTAAGCCCATGCTTTTTGTAATATGAATTTGAAGGAAGGATATTATGCCCTCACAAAATATACTTTTAAGTTGCAAATGATTTTACTTGCTCTTTTGTATCTTACTCCATTTACATAATTTGAGATTGCTTCAGCAAAGGATTCTAATATGATTATATCAGTGTTATTAATGAAGGTCTTTTATATGAAATATCTTTTATGTGGACTGGTGTATCATCTATCTTGTCCACCAGATGATTCTTATCCCATACTATTCCACTGACTGGACTGTTAGAAAGCTTGTTGCAAATTTTCTTTGCTATGGATAATCCAGGTGCAGTTATCAACCTTCAATAACTCATGGAGGATTGCCTTTAGGGCTATTGTGAACGTTCACAGCCTACTGAGTCAGAAAAGCTTTTCAGAGGATCAGAAACATATCTTAATACCAGCCTTTAGGTATTGTGCCGCATCATCAAGCATGACTGTATTAAACACTTTTTAAAAGATTAAATAAAAGTAGACGCACATGCAAACTTGTATTATCTACTTAAGGCTGGGAAATGGACTGAACCAAATGCCAGTGCTGGCTTAACCAGTAATTCCCATTACAAACTGGCCTCCGGAGACTGGAAGATTTCTTCAGGTCCAACTTACCCAAAAGTTATCTGAGTTCAAGTGAGTCCAGATGGATTAGTAAAGTTGGCAGAGCGAAAGATATTCAGGTGGGGTAGAAGACAACTAATAAAATTCAAATGTCATGATATTAATACTGCTTTCAGAGTTTAAATATCAAATTAGTTTTAAAAAACTGTATTGAGAGCAATAGTTCAACTGTTTTCTACATATGCCATTTGGGAGTTGATCAAAGAAATACTGTCTAACGCAATAGAGCTGTCACAAGATGCCTTCAGTTTTGGGAGTACAAGACCAGATTCTTCTGAAGAGAGGAGAAATGAATTGTAATATTAGTTGCAAAAAGAACCTCTTTTGTTTGTTTATTTATTTATTTATTTATTTATTTAAAAGATTTTATTTATTTATTTGACAGAGAGAAATCACAAGTAGATGGAGAGGCAGGCAGAGAGAGAGAGAGAGGGAACCAGGCTCCCTGCTGAGCAGAGAGCCCGATGCGGGACTCTATCCCAGGACCCTGAGATCATGACCTGAGCTGAAGGCAGCGGCTCAACCCACTGAGCCATCCAGGCGCCCAAGAACCTCTTTTAAATAGGCGCTAAAACTCTGTTAACATTTTTTTCTTTTTTAGCTGGGCTAGATTAGAAGGAAAATGTAGAATATATAATGCACCTTGTCCTGCAGCACATATTACAATATTATATATCAAAAAATCATAAACGACATCATGAGATTATATATATATATATATATAGAGAGAGAGAGAGAGAGAGAGAGAGAGAGACTATAACTGAAATAATACATCACATCAAAGATTATATATATCTATATTATATATTGTAAATGGAGACTATACACTGGATCTGAGTCTGATTAAAGACCTGGACTCTGAAAAGAGCAATAATAAAGAGATCAGTTTAAAATTGAAGGCCAGTTCCAATGGGCATACTTTAGGCTCTCACCTTAAGTCCTGCTCTATAGGATATTTAAAAACTCCTTTTTTTAAAAAAAGATTTTATTTATTTGACAGAGAGAGAAAACACAAGCAGGGAGAGTGGCAAGCAGAGAGGGAGAAACAGGCTCCCCCGCAGAGCAGGGAGCCCTAGTGGGGCTTGATCCCAGGATCCTGGGATCATGATCTGAGCTGAAAGGCAGTCACTTAAGCAACTGAGCCACCCAGGCACCGCTAAAAATTCTTAAGGAAGGACAACAACGATGTAATGATCCAAGATTGTCATTAATGGAGGATGCCTATAGAAGTAGTGTGGTCCTAGGTTATTGGAAGAAAATACTTTATCTAGAACTAGGGAGGCAAATAGTTCCACTTCCTTCTGGTCTTCTCAAAATGCTGACAGTGTTCAATGCTGGTTCCATAAATAAGAGAAATACCCAACGGAATTATAACCACACTGTGATGGCAGACAAAGAAATGAGACAGGATGAGAAAACTTCCTGGATCATAAAAGTTCTCAGTAAATTTTGTGATGATGATGACACAGAATTCCCAGGGCAAGCTAATGGTTGACTGCTTCCTAGGAACATCATTGAGGACCAGATGACCTCTGTGGTCACTTCACCTCAGAGATTTTAAAATGAAGTAATGAGTAAATTATCATTGTTTAGAAATAACGATGTAGAATTTACAAGTGCATTCAGATGTTTCTTATGCAAATAAACTGTTAAATTAGTATTTGTCAAAGGACAAAATGAACACATCCACCTATGCTTGAGTGGTAAATATTCTCTATTTTTTCTTGTTAAAGTAACTCTGATGAAATACAGTGGGCCATTTAATGTTTTGGGAATGGAGAACAAAAAAATTATCTTTGGTTTCTAAGATCTGTCTTGTTCACATTTCTCAAGGAATCTGGGGTCATCTAGGATCTTTCGAATAATACAGATATATGTAGATACAAGGCTTAGGTAGAAGTCATTCCTTCCAATTTCATCTGACGATATTAGCTGAATGAAATCCCACTGGAGACCTTTCTGGAACTAACCCAGTTGTCATTTACCAGTTAAAAGGTAACTTCCATTTCGGTGTTTTGTTACAGAAACAGGGGCTGAGTCAAGAAATATAACTGAGAATCATGAATCTCATTAGGCAGACTATAAATCAGACCTCAAGCGCCTTGCTGGCCCTATGTAAGTTTTGGCACGGCCAGCTGGGATATCCCTATGGCTTGGAAGCCAGTGCTACACTCTCATAATATACGAGAAAGCCTTGGCCCAGGCTGATTGGCCATGTGGTGGGATGTAGGAAAGAGTTAATGTTAACTAACTTCGACAAATTTTCATAAGGCATTCTTTTTTCTTTTGGCAGAACAAGTGTCAGAAGAGATTGCTAAATGACAAACTCACCATTATCAAAAATAATTTAGTGGTTAACATTACAGAAAAATGGTGTCAACAAGAACAGAGCTCTCACTGTACTAAGAAAGGAAAAAATGAGAAAATATCAGAATATATCAGCTAGAGAGAAAAGTTGCTTCAAAATATTATGGTAAACTTAGATGTATTATTTGGGGCTTGAAAATATAGTTAAAAGGGAAACTTAGAGCAATTGGTCCATTTACCATGACATCTGTGGGAATAAGCTTTATGCTCTATGAAAAGGTATTTTATGTAGCATTCAATGGAGCTTGTTTCTAAAGCAAAGTACTTGCAACACGAGGCAGGAGAAGTTGAATGAGAGTGAAGGTAGTAACAGCAAAAGAACCCCAAGGAGAATAAGATATGGATTGGGGAAGACACAAGTTTGAAGACCAGGTTTTTTCCCAAAGCAATTTTAAAAGGCACAAAACTGAATCAAGCTGTTCCTTTTAAAAGACCCGTCAACCCTATCCATGTGCAGCAGTACAATCTAGTTGGATCGAATAAATTTGGCATCAGAATTTGGCTCTAATTGGTGTTCTTCACTGATCCCTTTTTCCTTTCCATCTGAATTACCTCCTTCTCAACAGAAATTCTAGATTATCTTCTTTCTACATAAGTCATAGCCAATACGAGGGTGCCAGACACTGTATCAACTATCTCAGACTGAAATGATTTTATTAATTACTGGTAACAGGATTATTACCATTTGGGAACATATCAACTAGAAAAAAACTGTAAGTGTATTTGTGTATTTTGTTTCTAATTCTTACGTGTTTAAACCTCAAAACAACCAATCATCTAACGAATCCCCTCATATCGCTGGAAGTAGGAAAGGAAAGGCTAGTGATTAATTTTCAAGGTAACAACTGGCGTTGTTGGAGTGTGCACCATATTCTGAGCATATGCTAACATCTTTACAACTATTGTCCAAGCATTCTTTCCAGAACCAAGGAAAGACCTTTATCCCCATCCATGATTTACAAATGAGAAAAACAAGGCTACAGAAATTAGTTGATGTCCCAAGATTAAAAGATAGAAGAGGACTTGAATTCCTGTCTACAAAACTGAAATCTTCTATTGTCCACTCTTACACAGGATCGCTAACTTCTTTAAACAGGCAAAACTGACAACATTATCAAGTGAAGGGAACATAGATTCTAAGAGACAGAGTAAATTCACATTTAGGAAAACAATTCCTAAAATTAAGTTCACCTAATTTTCCAAGTTGGAAATTTGGACGTAGAGGATAGTACTGAGCTTTGGATTGGCAGATCTTGGAAATCAGCAAGGAACAAACTGGCTGAGCTACCAGATGAACCACAGAAGGGCTTAATGCCACTCACGGGAAACCTGTAGTGTGCAGGAGAACTGGAGTTTTCCTCCCACTCATTTAATTACCATTTCAGTTCTCTTCCATTTGTTCCAACTCATCATGATTTTATAGTCCTCCTCTGAATAGTTTGTATGTGTTTCTAAATAGAAGCCCAGAATGGGCCTCAAATATCAGAAGTATATTGGTGAGCTGCTAATTACCTTCAGTTTACTGCTGGTGATACTATAAATAAAGCTCCCTTAAACAGTTTCTACAAATCTTTTGTGAGCATGTATCTTTATTATTCTCTTAAAGAAATACTATAGTGGAATTCCTGGCTCAATTGCAGGGTAGAAGCCTGGTGACTGGAACTGGTCTGAGCCTCTGGAAATAATTAGCAGAGAGTATAAACTGGCTTCTTCAAGAATATAGACTGCTATGGGGTGCCTGGGTGGCTCAGTGTGTTAGGCCTCTGCCTTCGGCTCAGGTGATGAGCTCAGGGTTCTGGGATCGAGCCCCACATCAGGCTCTCTGCTCAGTGGGGAGCCTGCTTCCCCCTCTCCCTCTGCCTGCCTCTCTGCCTACTTGTGTTCTCTCTTTTTCTGTCAAATAAATAAATAATCTTAAAAAAAAAGAATATAGAGTGCTATAATCCAAATTTTAGTTTTATTAACTTTTTTGGTATGTTTGTACAATGTGATTATTTTCCCAACATCTCATTATACTCATAACTCTAGTAAAGTCTTGCTATGTATTCTTATATGTATAGTACTTTGGGGAACTGAAAGAATCAAGGTGACAGTGTATAGAGATGAGATACTAAAAAGATAATCGAGAATTCAGTTGAAAGAGTGGAGTTAAGGGCATCAAAAAAGTCCCCCACCCCCAAATCCTCAAGTGATATTGCAGAATACAGTGCGTATCGGATGGGAGTTTGGGCTTTCTTTTAATACCTCAAAATAAGTTGATCCCAGCAGATTGGAAGACTTCCAGTCGAAACTGTATAAGAATTATGCCCACACTTAGTAGGCTCTCAAAAATTAACTTGTTCTTGTTTCCACCTGGTTCTGATCTTATCTCTTGGGAAAACTCATTTAAATAATTTACTTTAAAGATTTCACAATTAAGCAGTGATAGGAAGATGTTTCATATAGTTTACTGGTCAATGTGAAGATAACAATGTGAAATCATAACTGTGAACATACTTTGAACTCCTAGGAGAAACATCTTATTTTTTAATCATTCTCCTCATCTCTAAATGTTCATCAGACTTAGACTGGTTTTAGCCATTCCCTTAAGAAGGAAGACAGTCTTTTTATTTCTCTTTTTGTCCCCATTCTGCAATGATCTTCTCAAGTGGTTTCTGTTTCTTTCCTCCTTTCTTCTTTGTCTTCATCTTTGTCTTTGTCTTTAAACATTAAGGGTGTAGAAGTTGTGAACTGTCGGCTAAATTAGAATTTTTTCTGAAAATGGCTCCTAAAGTTGAAGTGGGGTTTAGAATTGTGCCCCCTCCATTTAAAAGTCTTTTGAAAGATACTTATTCTTTATTAGTAACTTTCATTCACATTTCTGAACTCTAACTTCCTCGACTTAAGTCAAGCTAATTCTATCGGATTATCAATTCTTATTTTCATCCTGTAATTATTATATAATTAACATTTTCTCATTTTACACTTTTCAAAAACTATCAAGGAGAGTACACATCATTGACGACTTCATTATAGAAGCAAGAAGGGAAGGGAAAATAAAAGAAAAAGGAAAGCATTTGATAAGTTTGTAAAGATATGAGAAGAAAAGATTGCTGAGAATGGTCCCCATGCAGGGATTAATTGTTTAATTTATTATTTTAAAATTGTGATCCAGATGCTGTAAAAAACAAGTTTTCATTTTTTAAATTCAGCGTATCAGTATTTACAATGATTTGTAGTTTTTCCTCCACTCCAGGAAAATATGTGTTCCATCCCGTTATTTTTTTGTTACATTTGAAAAGATACAAAGAGGCACACTGTTCAGGACCACAACATCAGAAATCAGAGGGAGAGAAAGCCATCTGCTTTTGTCTTGTTTTTAAAGATGCCACCGTTATCAGCTGTATCTCCCAGAAAAGTGAGGCTATCTCCTCACTTTGCCTTAATGACTTCAAAAGCGTTGAACCCTCATTACCGAATGTCATCACTGGGTGTATGTGTGTGCGTGCATGAGTGTGTGTGTGAATGGGGGTTTTAAGACAGGAAGAAATACTGCGTAAGAGAGTACATTCTGTTGATTTTCATGATCTTTTATGAAGTTTGACTGAATTCTTTTAATATTAGCCTAGTCTGGTTTTGCAGATCAATGTTCTAAGATTAAGACCGTTTAGAGATGTTTTTTTCTATACCTGACATCTGCTCTCCATCTCAGAACTCCCCATCTGGAATACATATGATTCCTTCTAAATCTCCTTCTTCAGAGAGCTGATCCCCAACCACTTGCAACTTTATTTTCCCTGTCATATACCATATTCAATCTTTACAGCTTCCTGAAAAGCAGGTAGACTTCGCAGTTCATCATCTCCGATGAACATACTCAATCTGAGAGTCCTGGTCAACCATAATAATTAACATTTATATGGTGCTCCTTCTGTGCCAGACACTGTTCATATGTAAAGTCTATTATCCTCACACTTTATGACGTAGCTATAATTATTATGCTGTCCTTATAGATGAGGAATTTGCGGTATCAAGAAGTTCAAGTTCAATGACTTCTTTCAGGTCACCAGCTAGTTAGTGGTAGAACTAGGGTTAAATCCCCCGCTGGCTCCAGAATCCATGCTCTTTATGAGGCTGTGCTGTCAGCTCAGCCTAGAATCCCAAAGGCTGACTTCTCCCTGGCACTGTGGATTTTTAGACCATCTACCTCATGGACTAAGATTTACCCCTTGAGATATAGCTGTTTAGGAAAGTAAACACAAATAAATACCAAAAAGCATAATTTCCTTCTGGGCTTTAGGATTATTTATTCATTAAAATCCTGTATAAAAAATACATCTCTTATAAATTTTTAGGCAATTACAAAATTTGCCCATGTGACAGTATTATTTCCTTGATTACACTTTATTTTGCAGAGGTAAACATTTTAGGTTCATATCAACTATTTCTATGTATTATTGACATCTAATGGAAACCTAAGCCTTTAACCTAAATTGTACATCTATGAGTAAGATGAAGTAAACTATAACAAAAATGAAATATAGACAACCAATATAAAAAGGAACATTTAATTTTTCTAAAGGTAAAATGACTGAGAAAAAAACTACTCGGCACAAAAATACTTTGAATAATTGTCAATATGGATGGCCATAATTTGAAACTTGATACTGTAGTTATTGTTAGAGAAATAAAAGCTATAAAACACAGTTTTATCACTTAGAAAATATAGTATAATAGAAAGATGTCATAAAAACGGAGATGTATATGAACATATTTAGGCTATATTAAAATTGAACTACAGGGCTATCATAGAGAATAAAGGTGCGGCCCCATCCTCAGGAGCTTACACTATTTGGGAAGGCAAGGGAACACATGCACACGCATTATCACTACAGCTTGAGTCAGGTAGAATACAAAATTGCAGTGGCGGTGCATTTTCTTATTACCTTTTCATGGCGGTCATTCCTTTTCCCACTGTTGGGGGGTGAAATGAGAAATTAAAAGGCAGGTGAAAAGGAGGTGAAACAATCCATTTCCTATTCCCAGTTCATCTAGCCTAGAATTCCTGCTCTTTTTTCAAGTCAATAATGCCAGTCTCAAGTACAGTGCCTTTGGTAAAAATTGAGTGGAGGGTACAAGAAAGCTGAGGACACGCCGTTATCAGAGAAAATTCATGATATACTGTTGGGGAGAAATATGACGTTCATAGTTATACAAAAATATCTGTGGAGGCTTCATGAACAATTTAGACAAACTAGGGTTTTATCATTTCTTGCAGGATGGACTGAGTGTGAACAGAGATCTCTGCACTTTGTTTCAGGACCCCACATCCTCAAGCCTAAATTGCAAGTGGAGTCAAAAAGATGAGGGTTGGGCACCTGGGTGGCTCAGTGCCTTCGGCTCAGGTCATGATCTCAGGGTCCTGGGATCGAGTCCCACATCGGGCTCTCTGCTCGGCAGGGAGCCTGCTTCCTCCTCTATCTCTCTCTCTGCCTGCCTTTTTGCCTATTTGTGATCTCTCTCTGTCAAATAAATAAATAAAATCTTTAAAAAAAAAAAAAAGATGAGGGTTGATTTCCTTCTCTGCCAGAGACGCTAGGAGTCAGTCACAAGGAGCAGAGTATTGAAGCTGGCACAGCAAGCAGGGCATCCTCACATTCTGGAACCCCCTAGGCTAGACCACTTCAGATTTCTGTTTTGGTCCCCTTGGCCCTGACTCTTTAGATGGCATTGATACTTTAGGAGCTTGACCTCTGTAAGGGAACAGAAATGTTCAGGATAGTAAAAGAAAAAAAAAAATCTTTATTTCAACTAAACTGGTGTCAAGAGGGTTCTGAAGCTGCCCAGTGTAATCACCCTGACTTGGTACAGTTTGGTTCCTCACAGTGTTATCACAGCTAAGATGGCAGGGTCACTGCTCAAGCTGAATGAAAGATTGAAGCCACAGGCATTTTCCCACTTCAGAGATAATGTTCTCTTGTGTTCACATGGAATTACAATACAGTCTTTCATGATAACCTGCAGTTTTACCTGTATACAACTACATTCCTGTCAAAGAGCTTTTGGGGAAAATGAAATAGGATTAAACAAATAATGTAATGTTCTCTGGGAGGTCAAAATTTCCTAAATAATTCAGAACTGGAATATTCTGTTTGGAGATGACTTCAGTGTATAATGCAGGTTTTTAATCTGTTCTGTATCAACTTCTTAGGTAAAATGATTAATCCAGTGGGTGAAAACAGAAGTTCCTTTGAGGAGATTAAAGGCTGGCTCTGTCCCAAGAAAGCTACAAATGAGGGTTCAGAATGATGGGGCTCAATTAGCCTCCCGGGAGAGTGGCAGATGCAGAGTTCACTTCTGAGTTTCACTTTCTTTCAAAAATTTTCTGAATACTTACTCTTGCCTTTACTATTCAGTCCATTGAATCCTTAATATTCTAAAATCTTGTAGTTAGAAGAGGTGAAGCATTTTCCATCATGGAAGCAAGGCATGTGCTCAAATTATCTGATTATCAAATATTGACGGAGTCCCTTCTATATGCTGGATCCAAGCATAGAGGGAACACAAAGAATTGGGGGGTCAGGAAATCAAAGCTTTCTCTTTTCTGTCTCCTCTAGAATTGGAAACTCTATGTTAAAAAATTATCACCAGATTCCTTGGCAGTATCTTTGAGTTCCGTATTGTGTTACCAAGTGCCCACCAGACATCTCCCCTTCGGTGTCAGATACAGTAGCAGATACTGCACATTTACCATGCTCAAATGAAACTTCTGCTCCTCTCCCTAACACTCGAGTGCCCCCACAGCCTTTCTCTCTCAGGTGATGACAGTGCTCTCCTTCCAGATGTGAAATCCCAAGCCTGTGGACTCCTCCCTGCTCTTCCTTCATGCTGCAGAACCAACCTATCAGGAAACTGCTGTAGGACTGCCTTCAAAGGATTTCCAGAATATGACCACTTTAACCACAGGGTTTCCCAGATCCAAGGTGCCATCTCTCTCGCCTAGATCGTAGCCATAACCTCCTAACTCATCCCTCCACTTCAACCATTCCCCCTCCACCTGCAACCTACTGACATCACAGCAGCCAGCTTGATTATTTAAGAATGTAAACTAGATCCTCTGTTCAAACCCTCTCTAGTGCTCCAGTTTACTCAGAGTAAAGGCCAAAGTCATTGCAGGGGTTCCCAAATATGACAGATTTGTCCCCCCATTAACTCTCTGACCTGATCCTGACTTCTTGATCTCCTTACTCATTCTTCTTTAATCATCATGAGTTTTCTTACTATGACTTGAAAAAACAGACCCACGGCAGCCTGACGCACTGGATATTCTCTCTGTACCTCTTTCCAGTTTTGTTGAAAAGTTAACTTCTCAATGAGGCTGATCTTGACTACTCTATTTTAAATCGCTCCTTCCTTGGCACTCTTAACACCTCTCACGGTTGTCTGTTAGTTTGCCATAGTAATTTCTTCTGATTCGTAAATAAGTCCTTTTTATTCCATTTCTGAAGTTTATTGTGTGATTGATTTCTATTATTTTGGCACTAGTAGTCTGCATAAAAATTTCAGTCTCTGTTCCCTTTTGGGGAAACTGAATATAAATGATCATTTGGTTCTAGTACTCTGCTTAAAGCAAACACCCCGAAATTTCTTCCATATTCAAACTTACCTCCAACCTTGCTCATGCTGAAGGCCTATGGTCCTACTTCCATTCTAGTCTTCATCCTTCAAGGTTGATTTTTGCACTATGGTTTAGATGCTACATCCTCCTGCTTCTTTTCTCATCAATTATCATTACCTCCAACTCTGCCCTTAAATGTTCCCATTCTACTGATTTTTTCCCCTCCAAAAACAAAACCACTAAGTTACTTACAAGCCTTCCATTGACCTCTCTTCTCTTCTTCTTCCACTCCTCCCCCCAACCTCTTCTTACTTATAGCCAAGCATTTTGAAGGCTCGTTCTATCTCTTGCGTTGCACAATCCAGAGCAACAATCGGGTTTCCACTTTCTCCTCTCCATTTAAACTGTTTTAAGATGATATCCAATGATTTTCAGGATGCTAAGCCCATGGACAGTGTTTAGACCTTATTTTACTTGCCTTGGCTTTAGTCCACTACTGTTAAAAAGCTCCCAGAGTCTTAAAATTCCCACCTCACCCTCTGCTTTAGTGACAACAGTCCCCCCACCCCATGTATCAATACATTTCAATCCCCTTTCCAGGTACTGTTTTTCTTAACAGAACACTAGTTAATTATGATCCCACAGTTGTCTCCCAGCCCCTCTTCACTGGGCACTTCACATACTTGTGCATTTGCTCTCACAAGTACACTGTCTGTGTACATGGGCACATCAGCTGCCCAGGTCTGCAGACTAATGTCAGCTTGTTCATGGGCATCACCGCTTGAGTGAGCTGTGGGCATCTCAGATGGATCCTGTGCAGCCCTGAGTCCTCTTTGCTCTCAGCTCTGGTCCTCCTCTCTTGTTCCCCATCTCAGTGAAGAGCACTTTTATCCCTTCCATCACATCAGCCTGAATCTCAGAGATTATCATTGACACCTGCACCCTTGCCTCCAACTTACTAAGCCCCCATTTCTACTTACTAAGGATCACTAAACCTGGTTCTTGTTTTTCTAACCACATTGCCCGTGCTTTCATTTGGGACCTTGCCATTTCTTGCACAGTGTACTGTAATAGGTTGCCAATTCATTTTCCATAGCACCGCCACACTGATCTTTCTAAAAATGCAGACCTATCATGTCAGTCTTCTCTTTAAAGAAGTCCTTCACATTCCTTCTGGACAACATTCAACATCTCTTACCTGATATAGGCTGTATTTCAAGATTTGCCTCCTGCCTGTCACACAACTTCATTTCCATTGCATAGTCACACTGAGTTACTTGAAGTTGTTCATAAATTCCATCCTAATAACTCCCCAACAGCTAACAGCTGTTGCCCCGTCTTGCTCCTTCTGCCTGAAAGGGAACTACTGCATTCACCTTGAGAACTTTTTCTCTTTGTGTAAAAGTCAGCTTAGATATCATCTCCTCAGTCTTTGTTTGGGGTCCTTAGTGCAGCAAACCCCCTCTTTTTAAAATTTCGTTTAAATTTCAAAACTAAGCTACATTCATTAAAAAAAAAGAGAGAGGAATTAGGAAGAGAAAAATAGAAATTAAGTTCTGCCATTTACTTAACCTCTGCTAACATGCTCTTGTCTATCCTACTCTGTCTACCTCTCTAATAAAATGTATATATAATATACATATAAAACTATAATTCTTCAAAAATGTTAAATGCCGCCATATTATATATGCTGTTTGAAACCCACTCTTGGGGCGCCTGGGTGGCTCAGTTGGTTAAACCTCTGACTTTGGCTCAGATCATGTCTCTGTCTCTCTCTCTCCCTTTCTTTTTGCTCCTCCCCTGCTCATTTTGTCTCTGTCTCTCTCTCTCTCAAATGAATAAATAAAATCTTTTAAAAAAGAAAGAAACCTACTTTTTTCCCTCAGCAAAATATTGTGAACATCTTTCAATGACAATAAATAGAACTCTTGATCATTTTTTAAATGTTTACTTATAGTCCATTCTATAGATGAAGGATAATACACTCAGTCCCCTATTATTTTCAGGTAGCTTCAGGTTTTTTAAATTTTTATGGATTAAAGGTCTTATTAAAAATATACATGTTGGTTCAATTACCAAATTATTTCTTTAGGACATATTCTGAATGACATCGCTGCATTATGGTCAATTAACACATTTCGTAGCTTTTGCCAAATTTCAGTTAATCCTTCTATAAACAATTTCAAGCTGTATTTTAAACCAGATAAAGCATATAATACTTTCTGGACTACTTCAAAGGTACATGTTCTTCAAAATGCCTTGTGTGAAGAAACTGTCTTAGACAACACATATTCTGTTAGTTCTTGAAGAAATTAGAAGCAAGGGCTATTGGACTGGTCAAGATGCCCACAGAATTAGGATATTTAGGGGAGTCATAGGGTGTTCTGAGAACGTTTAAAAACAGAAAATGGTGAGAAGAGCTATTTCTAGATTTCCTCTTGTTCCCTTTCCTTCCCAAATTAATAGTTCTCCTGATGTGGCAAAAGGAGGTTAAGCTGTGGATTTTTAAATTATTATTATTATTTAAAGATTTTAGTTATTTATTTGACAGACAGAGATCACAAGTAGGCAGAGAAGCAGGCAGAGAGAGAGGAGGAAGCAGGGTCCTCACTGAGCAGAGAGCCTGATGCAGAGCTCAATCCCAGGACCCCGAGATCCTGACCTGAGCTGATGTCAGAGGCTTTAACCCACTGAGCCACCCAGGTGCCCCTTTAAATTATTATTTAAAGAAAAGGGACAATATAGCATAGGCTTAAAGGAAAGCCCTAGTGAGGGTATCACAGATTAAAAAACAAGTCAGAATCATTGAGCTAATGTACCAATCAGTCCTCCAGAGGTTTTTTTTTTTTTTTTTTTTTAAGATTTTATCTATTTATTTGACAGAGAGATCACGAACAGGCATAGAGGCAACCAGAGAGAGAGAGAGAGAGAGAGAGAGAGAGAAGCAAGCTACCCACTGAGCAGACAGTCCAATGCTGGACTCCATCCCAGGATCCTGAGATCACGACCCAAGCTGAAGGCGGAGGCTTAACCCACTGAGCCACCCAGGCAGCCATCCTCTGCCTCTGGAGGTTTAATAGTCTTTTAAGTTACCTCTGGTGGACTTAAAACAGTCAGATGATAAGAGGTAAAATAATGAATCAGAGAACAGTCAACAAGAGAAGGCAGACTTTAGGCAGTAAAGAGAAAAGGGGAAAGATAAACAGAAGAGAAGAAAGGAAACTCAAATGTGTAAATTATGCAATGGAATCTGGAAATGGATGCCATTCAGAGGCATAAAAAAGAAAAAAAGAGGCAAATAAAAGAAATTATTCAGAAAAATGGAAGCCAAACCTCTGAATACCTCACTCCAGAAGGTCCAATGCTGTAGGAAAATGGGATAGGATGGTAAGGTGTTTGGCAGCACGTTGTTCACAGACAGGTAGCTAGAATTTTGCTAAAGAGGTTAGTGAAGTTTTGTCACCTCCTTTCTCTGAAAGACTCAAAGGAGTTCAAGGGTGTGAGGGAGACCAAGAGGTAGGAAACAGAGAATTTCCAAGGGGAAGAGAGGCAGACATGAGAAGCATGGCAGAGCCCAGCTGGGAGGAGGGCTGGAGTCCCGCCCAGGGACCGGCGATGAAGGCATCATATTGCAAGATTTAGTTAGGGGTTTTGGCTTTTAAAACTTGATGCTTTCATATATTTGAAAGAACATGTTTGGTTGGTTAATGTTTTCTTCTTCTGTTAAAGCAAATACGTACTCTATTTTCTCTAATCCTATTGAATGTGGCTGTTCTCATTTGAGGGAGCTGTTGAAGTGCTCACAGAATCTGTCTCTGGAGAGGGCTGCTGTTACCTGCCTTCCACCAAGCTGAAGATAATAAAAGAACAAAGTTAACTCCTGAATTTTCAGAAGAAGTTGAGTTGTGAAACTATATGCACCTATGCTCCCTCTTCCCCACTCCTCTACCTAAAACAAGAGTGTCAAGACAGAGTGTGCTTTGGAGACCTAAAAACGGTCTGCCCAAGTTATGATTCATCATGTTAGAGTTAGGATTAAGGGTTTGCTTTTGAAAAGCAAATAGGGTTTGAAGTTGCCAGGTAAACCAATCCATCACTTGTAATTAATCAACAATCTCAACTGTCCTGAATATATTTCAGTCCCTTTACTCTTAAATGTACCTGAATGAGAACGAGAAATAAGAAGCAACAAAATAGAATAAGTGTGTCTTTTAGGAGGGCTGTTTCAAACAGGGAAAAATAATCTTTTGTGGGGAGACATGGAAAATTCTAAGCCCCTTTATAATCTTTCAAAGTTAATGAAGTTGATATTTCTATACGACAGCTAAAGAAGACTTCTTAGTAAACATGCATTTTTAAACCTTCAGAACCTCCTGTTCTGAATGCTTTATTAATAGGAAAAACCATAGAGGCAGAGAGTGGGGGTTGGAGGGATAAAAACCCATACAGCATGTGTGACTTCTGGAGGTTTTTTGCTTTTTTTTTTTTTTTTTTAGCATTAAGTATTTACCCATTCCCCCCTCCTGACCCCCTGCTTTGTCTTTGGGGAATGCTACAGAATGGTTTAATCATCTGGCTTTGGTATCTGACTGCCCAGGGCTGCTGTAGCCCTTCTTATCATTATGTCTCACTGTGTGTCACCTTTTCCAGACAGCTATAGGATCAGGATAAGAAAAATTGTTTCTTTATGCTGTAGATCTAACAAAACCACAGGCTGTTCACAGCCCACCAAATGAATGCCTAGCATTTAAAATCGACCTGAATTAAATGAAGCAGTTGATTATAAATGCTAGACACTCAATTTAGAAACTGTGGCTTAAAGAAAGAAACAACATATGACTATGGATTGTTCGTTTTGCATGAGAGGAAAAATGTGATGTTATGACCAGAATGAAATATTTTCTGAGGGGTGAGTGAATTCCAATGATTGTGGTGACCCAAAATATCTTAGTAAATGCAATGCTACAAAATAGGCATTTAAATGGTATTTGCATCAATATTTGTATCTCTGGAAAGGAGTACAACCCAGTAAAGGATAAGGTATAAATTCTTATTTCCTATACCATGCCAGCTATTAAAATGCTGCAAACAAGACAGACAGCAATCAAACAAAGGGGTTTTCCTCCCTACATAGGAAAGTTTTGAAGTAAGAGTAATTATACAACCCCTATATTTAGGAGATGATAGAGAAGGTGTATTTGGTGATTGACATCTGTTTATAGTTACATCAAAGGTGTATATGAAGGTTTTGCTATTGCTTTTTTAGCTTAAGAAGGTTTTGCTATTGCTTTTTTAGCTTAAGAAGCACTCTAGGATCAAGACAGTCTGATTGGTTATTTTCCTGATAGTAAAGGTTAGGAGTCTGGGCTCTCAAAAGGCTAAGACGGAAGGATGTTTCAGAGAATGGCCAGTGAGTGCTGCTGAGATGACAGATGAGATTGATGTCCTGATGGAGAGGAAAGAACTTAGCTGACATGACTGGTCAGCATTCTCAGAGGGAAAATCTATTATTTCTCCATGCTGACAGAAATGTAGAGTTTGTCCAGGCTTTCTTTTGCAATAAAGTTGGACACATAACCTTAATAAAAACGTAATTAATTCCATCCTGGTGTGTCGTATTCGGTAGTTTCACACGTTATATAATAGGCCATCTAAAAATGATATAAATTAAAAAAAAATAAAAATGATATAAATTTACATACTTGGTTTTTAAGGACATCCTCTTCAGTCTAAATGATTAGCATTTTTATTTTAAATGTTTTGGACTTTTTTTTCTATCTGCAAAATGGGGATGCAAACATTCTGTTTATTTTACTTTTAAAGGTATTGCAAAAATTAATGCAATTATAATGTTACTATAAGGCCACTGTCATATGGTATAATGTAAAATGTTAATAGGTAATTATTTCTTGAAAATCTGCTGTGTGCTATGCATAGCATCATGTCTGAAATACTGTGGTGCCAGATAAGCAATCTGTTCTTTCAAAAATTATACTTTAATGGGAGAAACAGGCAAAAATACAAGTAAAATATGAATGGACCAAGAAATAAATAAATGGGTCAGCACAGTGTGGATCAGCTAAAATTGAGGTTGAAAACCATAGCCTTATTTGCCTCAGTGATCAAAGGATGGGTGCAGGACCTCTGGAATGTTGAAAAAGAGAGGGCAACAGTGAAGGATACCAAAATCTATCTATACAATTCTTTCAAGCGCTTGACTAACCCCTTTTCTATATATTGCATGTAATGTTCAAAGTTGCCCAGGAAGAAAACAATAGGTGCAAGGTTTTAAAAACAGATAAGCAGAGATTTCAAAAGCAAAGGTAAAAAAAATTTGGAGTTCAAGTTCAGCCAAGCCAAAAAGTTCTTGGCCAATACCCAGAGTTTCTACATAGAGTTCAGACTGTGTCCTAGGACTAAATGATTTCCTTGAATTAGCAGATAAATCAATATAGTCTGTCTCTAACAAAGTATAAAGCCAACCCTCTACAAATTTAAAATAATCTGTCAGTCATTTAACTCCCTAGGAGGGAAGAACTCACCAGTCTTTAGGGAAAATGAACAAAGTCCTAAGATACTATATGGTTTTACTTATAGGGTCTAGTATGCATCAGGGATTACTAGGCATATGAAGAAACAGGAAAGTATGAGAAGAGGAAAATAGGAATAGAATAAAAATGACCCAGATCTTGTAATTTTGTAACAAAGAATTAAAAACTGTTAAAGAATCTATAGAGGAAGATTGTTATAATAGATGAAGAAATGAGGGGATTTCAGGAGAGATTTGTAACAAGAACCAAATAGAAATCTTAGATCCAAACAATACAACATCTGAAATCAAGTATCTGTTGAATGGAATTAAATGCACTCTATGTAACACAAAAGAGGGGATCATTATACTTGTAGATTGTACAATATCTACACTATCTAATTGAAGCACAGAGAGAAAAAAATAGAAAACAAGAGAGATTCAATGGCATTTGGGACAATATTTGTAAGTTGTCTTACACAGATTGTATTTAAGTCTGAGGAGAAAAGGTGGAATGTGGGACAGAAGAAAAATCTGGAGAGATGCTGGCTAAGTTTGACTTTTAAGAAAACAATCTCAAACAAGCTCAGTAAATATTACATATAAAGAAACACAATGAAAACGAAGCCTAGGCTCATCATAGTCAAGCTGCTAAAACTAGAGAGGAAATCTTTGTGTGTATATATAATGTTTCAGGTGTATATCTTTATTGTTTATCATTCATTCATTCATTCATTCTTCTTCCTTCCCTTCCTTCATTCTTCCTTTCCTTCCTATCTTCCTTCTTCTTTCCTTCCTTGCAAGGAACCTCTATGCCCAGTGTGGGGCTCAAACTCATGACCCTGAGATCAAGAGCTGCATGCTCTACTGACTGAGACAGCCAGGTGCCCCTAAGGTGTACAGCTTTATAATTTGATATTGGCAGGCACCCCGAAGTGATCACCACCACAAGTCTAGTTACCATCTATCATCATACAGTTGTTCCTTTCATCCATTTCACCCATTTGCTAACCCCCTTCCCCTCTGGTAATTACTAGTCTGTTCTCTATATCTAGGAGATTGTTTTTATATTGTCTTATTTATTTTGTTTCTTTAGATTCCACATACAAGTAAAACCATATGGTATTTGTCTTTCTTCGTTTGACCTATTTCACATGGCATAATACCCTCAAGGTCCATATCCCAGGTGAAATGATTTCTTTCCTTTCTATGTCTGAGTAGTATCCCCTTCTATAAACATAACACATCTTTATCCATTCATCTATTGTTGGAAATTTAGGTTTCTTCCCTGTGCAATGAACATAGAGGGTACATATATCTTTTTAAATTAGTGTGTTTCTTTTGGATAAAGAAGTTGAATATCTGGGTCATTTGATAGATCTATTCTTAACTTTTTGAGGAACCTTCATACTGTTTTCCATAGTGACTGTACAAATTTAAATTCCCACCAACAATGCACAAGAGTTCCCTTTTCTCTAGATCCTCACCAATACTTATTATCTCTTGTCTTTCGATAATAGCCATTCTAACAGGTGCGAGATGATATTTCATGTTGTTTTGATTCCCATTTTCCTAATAATTAGTGATGTTGAGCATCTTTTCATGTGCCTGTTGGCCATCTGTACGTCCTCCTCAAAGAAATGTCTATTCTGGCCCTCTATCTAATTTTTATTATTTTATTTTTAAAGTTTTTATCTATTTATTTGACAGAGAGAGAGACAGCATGAGAAGGAACACAAGCAGGGGAGTGGGAGAGGGAGAAGCAGGCTTCACGTGCAGAGCAGGGAGCCTAATGTGGGGTTCAATCCCAGGACCCTGGGATCATGACCTGAGCTGAAGGTAGCTCCCTGCCTACTTTTTAAATTTGGTTGTTTTATTGGTGCTGCTATTGTTGTTGAGTTATATAAGTTCTTTATATATTTTGGTTATTGACCCCTTATTGGGTATATGGTTTGTAAATATCTTTCTCCCTTCTGTTTGCCTTTTTTCCTTGATTATCATTTTTTTCTTGATTGTCATTTCCTTTGTTATGCAGAAGCTGTTTAGATTGATACAGACCATTTTTAAAATTTTGGTTTGTTTACCTTGCCTTTGTAATCAGATATTCAAAGACATTACTAAGACTGATGCTATTTCCCTATGTTTTCCTCTCAGAATTTTATGGTTTCAGATCTTATATTCAAGTCTATAATCAATTTTGAGTTAGTTTTGGTGTATGATGAAAGATACTGGTGGAGTTTCATTCTTTTGTATGTGGTCATCCAGTTTTCCCAATACTGTTTATTAAAGAGACTGTTCTTTCTCCATTGCATGTTCTTGGCTCCTTTATTATAGATTAACTGTGTATACACTTTTGGGTTTACTTCTGGGGTCTTAATTCTGTCCCACTGGTCTGTGTGTTTGTTTCTATAGCAATACCATACTGTGTTGATTATTATACCTTTGTAGTAGAGTTTGAAATCAGGTTGCATAATAATGTCAGTTTTGTTTTTCTTTCTCAAGGTTGCTTTGGCTTTTTGGGATCTTTAGTGGTTACATACGAATTTTAGAATTATTTGTTATATTTCTGTAAAGCATGCTATTATAATTTTCACAAGTATTGCATTGAATCTGTATATTGCTTTGGGTAGTATGGACATTTTAACAATATTAATTCTTCCAATCCAAGAGCACAATGTATCTTTCCATTTATTTGTGTTTTTGTCAGTTTATTTCATCAGTGCCTTATAATTTTCAGTGTATAAATCTTTTATCTCCTTGGTTAAATTTATTCCTAGATATTTTTGATGTAATTATAAATGGAATTATTAATTTATCCTTCCAATATTTCATTATTAGTGCATAAATATGTCACAGATTTCTGTATATTAATTTTTGCGTTCTGCAACTTTACTGAATTTGTTAGTTCTAGCAGTTACTTGGTGGTATTTTTAGGGTCTTGGTATTTAGTATCATGACACCTACAAATAGTAACAGTTTGACTTCTTCCTTCCTTTCTTTTTTTTTTTTTTTTAAGATTTTATTTATTTATTTAACAGAGATCACAAGTAGGCAGAGAGGCAGGCAGAGAGAGAGAGGGGTAAGCAGGCTCACCACTGAGCAGAGAGCTTTATGCGGGGCTTGATCCCAGGACCCTGAGATCATGACCTGAGCTGAAGGCAGAGGCTTTAACCCCCTGAGCCACCCAGGCGCCCTGACTTCTTCCTTTCTGACTTGATGTTTTTATTTATTTTTCTTATGTAAGTTCTATGGCTAGGACTTCCAATATTATGTTGAATAAATGTGGTGAAATTGGGTATTCTTGTCTTGTTCTTGATCTTCGAGGAAAAGCTTCCAGTTTTTTACTATGGAGTATGATGTTAGCATAGAATTGTCTTATATGGGCTTTACTATATTGAGGTATGTTCCCTGTGCATTTGCTTTGTTGAGAGTTTTTATCTCAAGTGCTTTTTCTGCATCTTTTAAGATGATCATATGATTTTTTTTTTAATCTTTCCTTCTGTTAATGTGATGCATCATGTTGCTTGATTTCTAGGTATTGAACTATCCTTACATTCCTGGAATAAATCCTTCTTGATTGTGATATGTGATCCTTTTAGTGTAGCATTGGGTTCAGTTTACTAATATTTTGTTGAGGATTTTTACATGTGTTCATCAACAATATTGCCCTGTAATTTTCTTTTGTGTGGCATCCTTGTCCGATTTTGATATCATAGTAAGCTGGCTCATAAATGAGTTCGGAAGTATTCCCTCCTCTTAAATTTCTAGGAAGAGTTTGAGAATGATAGGTACTAAATTTTCTTTGACTGTTTGGTAAAATTTGTCAGTGTCTGGCCCTGGAATTTTGTTTGTTGGGAGGTTTTTGATTATTGTTTCAATCTCCTTACTAGTAAATTAATCTATTGCTTCATGATTTGGAAGATTATGATGTATCTAGGAATTTATCCATTTCTTCTATGTTATCCAGTTCATTGGATAATTGTTCATAATAGTTCATAATTGTTCATAATAGTCTCATGATCCTTTGTATATCTGTGGTATCAGTTGTAACTTCTTTTACTCTGATTTTATTTATTTGAGTTCTCTTGCTTTTATTTTTGGTTAGTGTAGCTGAGTTTGCTGATTTTATTTTTTCAAAGAAGTCACTCTTAGTTTCATTTATCTTTCCTACTGTCTTTTTAGTTTCTATTTCTATTTATTTTATTTTCTACTTTATTTCTATTTCTATTTATTCCTTCCTTTTACTAACTTTGTGCTTCATTTGTTTTTCTTCCAAGTTCCTTAAGGCATAGGCTTTAATTGTTTATTTGAGGTTTCTCTTATTTCTTTTTTTTTAATTAAAAGATTTTATTTATCTATTTGACAGACATAGATCACAAGCAGGCAGAGAGGCAGGCAGAGAGAGGTGGAAGCAGGCTCCCTGCTAAGCAAAGAGCCCAATGTGGGGCTCGATCCCAGGACTCTGAGATCATGACCTGAGCTGAAGGCAGAGGCTTAACCCACTGAGCCACCCAGGTGCCCCAAGATTTCTCTTATTTCTGAAGTAGGACTGTATTGTTATGAACTTCTCCCTAAGAACCACTTTGCTGCCTCCTACAGATTTTGGTATGTTGTATTTCTGTTTTCATTTGTTCTAAGTATTTTAAAATTTTATTGGTTGTTTAGTAGCATGTTGTTTGAGCTCCATGTTTTTGTGATTTTTCCCATTTTCTTCTTGTAATTTATTTCTAGTTTCATTCCATTGTGGTTAGAAAAGTTGATTGATATGATTTCAGTTTTCTCAAATTCATTGAGACTTGTTTTGGGGCTCAATGAAATGCTTCATTTCATTGAGCCCCAAAACAACAGAAATGTTTCATGTGCTCTAGAAAAGAGTGTGGATTCCACTGCTTTTGCATGGAATGTTCTGTATGTATTAATTCCATCTAGTCTAATGTCTTATTTAAGGCCAATGTTTCCTTATTGATTTTTTTGTCTGGATGATCTATCCATTGATGTAAATGGAATGTTAATGTCTCCCACTATTATTTTATTGCTTTCAATTTCTCCTTTGGTTCTGTTTATATTTTCTTTATATAGTTTGGTGTTCCTATATTGGGTGTATATGCATTTTTAAGTGTTATATCTTCTTATTGGATTGACCCTTTCATCATTACATAATGACCTTCTTTGTCTTTTATTACATTCATTATTTTAAAGTCTATTTTTGTCTGATAAGAGTATAGCTACTCTAGCTTTTCTTTTTCCATTTCCATTTGATGGAATATCTTTTTCAACCCTTTCATTTTCAGTCTGTGTGTGTTCTTACTTCTGAAGTGAGTCTTTCATAGGCAGCATACTAGATGAGTCTTGTTTTTTTATTCATTTATTCATCCTATGAATTTTGATTGGTGAATTTTGTCTATTTAAATTTAAAGTAACTTTTGATAAATATATACTTATTGCCATATTGTTGTTTTCTGGCTGTTTGTGTAGTTACTTTGTTATTTAATTCTTTAGCTCTGATGGGTTATTTTTTAATATTTTTATTTCTTTGTTAAAGTTCTAAGTTGATTCACTCTTCTCTCAAGTCCTGTGAGCATCTTTATGACCATTACTTTGAACTCTTTATTAATTAGATTGCTTATTGCATTTCCTTTAGTTATTTAGTTATTTTTATCTCCTTCTTTTGTGTGATATTCCTATGTGTCCTTATTTTGTGTCCTGCATTTTTTCCCCCATGTATTGGTAAGTCAGCTACTTCTCCCAGTCTTGTAAGAGTTGCCTTATGTTGGAGATGCCCTATGGGGTTACGAAGCTCTATCTCCCCAGGTCACCAGAGCAAGGTGTTCAAGGGGTGTCCTTTATGTGGGCTGTGAGTATCCTTCTCATGTGGGGAGGCATGTATGTGGCACATTGGATGAAATTGGTGGCATTTTAGCTGTGTGACATATCTCCAACTGCTGTGGCATGTTGGTGGGTGGGGTTGGTCTCTAGATCTGCTGTGGTGTGCACCCATGACTGTTGCAGTGTGTTGGTGAGTGGGGATCTCAGCAGGACACATCCACAGGCACTAGAAGTTATAGGGAAAATTCCAAAATGGTGCCTATAAACTCCAGTATTAGTAATAAAGACTGAGACTGAAAAAATGGCTTTTGCCAATATCTCAGTCTCTGGAAAAATTTTCTGCTGTTTCTTGCTTCTCTGGCAGATGCTCAAAAATTGGTAAATGGGTCTCTTTTACCTATGGCTTAAGCACTTTTCAAACTGGTGCTTTTTTGCTGGTAACCAGGTTGAATCAGTCTACTCATGAGCCCTTTAAGTGTGGGTTTTCTGTTCCCTACAGTTTTATTTTCCTGAATATAATGTCCATTGGTTTTCAGAGCCAAGTGTTTGGCTCTGAGCTTTTCTCTCCTGTGAAGGGTCTAAAGGTTGGGGTGCTTAATGTAGAGCTCTAATCCCTTGCTCCTCAGGGAAAAGTTCTGTATATCCACTATCCCTCCCAGCTGTGACTCACAACAGCTGGTTTTTTTTTTTTTTTTCCTGTTGAGTCTTTTTCTGCCTCTCTTTCCTATCTCAATGTTATCCTGTCATCTTTTGTTGCATAAACTCTCTTCATTGAATTTTTTCAGTTTCTTTCAGAAGGAATTATTCTATGTGTGGTTGTAGATTTGATGTTTCCATAGGAGGATATTAGTTCAGGATCTTGATATATTGGCATCTTGTACCCAAATGCCCCACCCCCCCCCAAAAAAAATCTTAAAAGCAGCCAAGGGGAAAAATGACAAGAAAAATATTTGACTTTTTATCAGAAACAAAGGAAGCTAGAAGAAAATAGAATGTCATCTTTAAAGGAATAAGAGAAAAAAAAGACAATTTTCCAACCTAGAAGTCTATGTCTGTGAAAAATTTTCTTCTGATAGAGAAGGTGATAAATTCCAAGTAAAATTATTGCTAGCAGACTTGCAGTATCAAAATTATTAATAGAAGCTCTTTTAGTTGAAGATAAATGATACTAGGATATACATTAAAACACTGGAAATGTTAAACATATAGATAAATATAAAATTTTTTTCCTCTTTTTTTCATCCTTTAAAAGATAAACAAGTGATTTAAGCATAGCAGTGAAAATGCACCCCTATCTTACACCACTTATAAAAGATTAACTCAAAATAGATTAAAGACTTAAAAACAAACAAACAAACCCTATACTATAAAACTCCTAGAAGAAAACATAGGGAAGAATCTTCTAGACATTGGTGTTAGCAATGACTTTTTTTTTTGCGTAGAACACCAAAAGCACAAACAACAAAAGCAAAAATTAACAAAGGATACTAAATCTAACTTAAAAGATTTTGGACAAAAGAAAGGGGTGGCAGGGTGCTTGGGTAGCTCAGTTGGTTAAGTGTCTGCCTTCAGCTTAGGTCATGATCTCAAGGTCTTGGGTTTGAAACCCACATTGGGCTCTCTGCTCAGCAGCGTGTCTGCTTCTCCTTCTCCCTCTGTGATCCCTCTCACTTTCACTCTCTCTCAAATAAATAAACAAAATCTTAAAAACAAACAAACAAACTTTTGGGCCACGTTTAAACTGAGGCCTAACTAGCTACAAGGAAACCGGTGATATGAATACCAAGTGACAGAGATTTCTAGGTAAAAGACCCAGCAAGTGCAAAAACTACAAGGTTGGAAAAAGTCTGACATTATTTGGAGACCAGAAAAAAAAAAATCAGTGAGATTAGAACTTCATGAGGTGTAAGTGTGATGGAGCTGAGTTTGAAAGGGGAGGCATGGGTCAATTAGGAATTTGAAAAAGAAAAAAAAATGACTTATATGAGAATATGAATTTTAAATGTTGTTTTTCTAGATCTGTCCCCTAAGATGAAGGAAACCAAAGCAAAAATAAACTATTGGGACCACATCAAAAGTAAAAGCTTTTTCACAGAGAAGGAAACCTCAACAAAACAAAAAGATAACTGACTAAATGGAAAATATATTTGCAAATGATAAGGAGTTAATATCCAAAATATATAAAAAACTTACACAATTCAACACAAAAAACAAAACAAGCAGATTAAAAAATGAGCAGAAGACCTGAATAGATATTTATCTAAAGAAAACACACAGATGGCCAACAAACACATGAAAAATTGTTCAACATCACTCATGATCAGGGAAATGTAAATCAAAACCACAGTGAAATATCACCTCATTTTGTTAGAATACCCCAAATCAAAAAGATAAGAAACAATAATTGTTGGTGAAGATGTGGAGAAAAAGGAACCCTTACACACTGTTGGTGGGAATGTAAATCGGTACAGACACTGTGGAAAACAGTATAAAATTTCCTCAAAAAATTAAAAATAAAAATATTATATGACCCCGTAATTCCAATTCTGAAAACACTAATTCAAAAAGTTTTTGCACCTCTATTTTCACTGCAGCATTACTTACAATCTTCAAGACATGGAAGCAACCACAGTGTCCATCAATAGACTAAT
Source organism: Mustela nigripes (assembly GCF_022355385.1). Classification (NCBI taxonomy): domain Eukaryota; kingdom Metazoa; phylum Chordata; class Mammalia; order Carnivora; family Mustelidae; genus Mustela; species Mustela nigripes. The sequence goes on along the minus strand of NC_081561.1, from coordinate 74,390,210 downwards.
GGATAAGGAAAGTGTGGTGTATAAATACAATGGAATAGTACACAACATGGATGGACCTAGAAGGTATTATGCTAAATGAACTAAGTCGGACTGAGAAAGACAGATACCATATGATACCATACTAAAAAAATACAACAAATGATTAAACAAACAAAAAGCAGAATCAGATGTATAAATACAGAGAACAGACTGATGGTTGCTAGGGGTGTGGGCGATTGGGCAAGATAGGTGAAGGAGAGTGGGAGCTACCGGCTTTTAATTCTGGAATGAGTAAGTCACAAGAACAAAAGGCACAGTGTGAGGGATGCAGTGAGTGATATCATGATATAATGAGACAAACTGTAGCTACACTTGTAATGAGCACAGCATGATATATGAACTTGTTAAATCACTAGCCTGTTCACCTGAAACTACTGTAACATTATGTGCCAACTATACTCAATTACAAATAAAAATAGAATTAAATGCTGTTTTAAACCTATAGAGGGACACAAGACTTAGTTCTATCAGTAATTGGAAATCAATTTTTTAATGTATCTGAACACAGCTACCTATTATCACAAAAACTAGCACACAACCTCTTAGAATCTATGTAAGGAAGTATTTTATAAAGTCACCTGGTTAGCCAGAATGGCAGAATATAAGGAAAAGATGGAAGAGGTGAGGAAAGGGGGCACATAGCAGAGAGACGGGACTTGGCAAAAACTGAGTGGGAAGGAAAGCATTGCAGAATCTTTTATAAGTGGTGTGGCTTGTGTGTGTGTGTGGGGGGGGGTGCTCGCAAAAGGAAAAAGAAGGTATCTTCGAGCATCTGACATCTTATGTACCCTCCTCCAATATTCAAAAGGAAAACAGAGGATTCTTGTAGAATTTGAATGTGACAATGTCCTCATCTGTGAAAACAAATGCACACCTGATTATCTTCAAGGCATGCGATGTCTTTAGTGGAGAAGAGCCTATGGAATCACAAAGCAAAATCTATTCTTTATCGAGCAGTGTCTTGGGACAGCACCGCCAAGGAAAGTGAACAGTGTTGCTTCTCTTCCTTCTCTTCCTCCGTCATTCACACCTGAAGTGACATAGAAAGTTGGCATGAAGCACCGTTTGAGACGTGAAATACAAAGTATGTCCTGTACTTCAAATAAGAAAGATACCTCAAAGGAAAGTACCCAGCGATGAGGAAGGCTTCTCAATCTTCACTGTGTTCAGTTCCTTTGCCTAAAAGTTTCCAACCCTTCATTCTGTTAAATCTGCTCAAATATTCTTTGGTTTGAGAACAGTTAATAAAGAGAACTCATTCTGGAAAAACACAGACTCTAGAGCTTATTTTTTCCTCCTTTTACTATTTTACCATGCCAGAAATTGTGTAAGCAGACATTTAAGCAAGGGCGACTTGTGTGTTTACAATCTCTGCAGGGTGGGCAGTGTGTTTCCTACACATGAAATCACCTGTAGGGGAGGAGTGTTGAAGCACTCAGGGTCCAAAATCGTGCTGTAGTCACTTATACAATCCATGACTGATTCTGTTAGGAGGCAGAGGAGGGCATGTGTGGGAGGGACAAGTGGCTGATAATGATTAGGTTGCAGAAGTCAGTGTGCTGTGAGTGGAACTGCACACCCACCCCTGGGGCTCCTTGTTCTTTGGTCCACTCTTACAAGGCAACCTTAAGTTCTCTTCCTCTCATTTTGTGCCACAAAGGTAAATTTCGTCTTGACAAGCTCAACCGTCCTAACAGGCACTTTAAACACATGTTTTATAGAGAAGACCCTACAATCTCCTGCCAGTCCAGAGTTTGAGATTGCAGCCGGCTCTTCATGGAGAACTAGTTTCTTCACCCTGATATGAAATCCACCAGCAGCTCAATTTTTAGACCTCAGGCTTTCTTCAAAATAAACATCTGTTCTCTTACTTCCATCTTAGGAAATATTCTTACAGGAAAGAGAAAGTCAAGGCAAAGCACAGGATGACAAACATGCAAAACAGCAAATATCTAGAGAGCTCCCAAAAACTTAATTTTGTTTTAGTTGTGTAACATTGTGGAGACAGTTCTGTGAAAACAAAGGGTAGAGTCAATAACTGGCCTCCAGAGTCCCTTAAGAGGACTGACTTAAGAATTCTTTCAGCTCCTGCAACGCCAGGTCGGTAATTCAACAGGCACAGTGATAGTGAGATGCCACACTTCCCACATGTTTTCGGGGGTGCTCTAATTTAATTTAATAAGATTATAGAGGGTTCTTTAGTTTTTAGAGATTTGAGTAGAAGTAGACAACAGGAAGAAGTACTGCAAAGAAATTCAGTTATCTACCTTGGAGGCTGAGGAAGTCTAGGGATTAATGCTTCTGTGTACTCCTATTCTCCACAAAGCCTTCTACACTATTTCAAAGAGCAACTTAAGAGGAGTGTGACCTAATCTCAGTCTGAACCTCTTTGGCAGGAATAAAGGCTGGGGAAGATAATTTAATTGGCGAGACATAAGAGGATCCAGTGTGACTCTGTGAAATGGAATCCAAGTCACACAGGCGTCTTTCAGGACAGAAGTGCTGTGCAGCAGCTTGATAAAACCAGGCACTAAAGTGAGCCAAGAAACAGCAAAACACACATTTGCTTCTTGATTATTGAGGTCTCTCTGTAAAGGCAATGAAATCATGAGGGGAGGCTTTAAATATTGTTGAACAAACTGGTCAGGGTCTCATTTGATAACGCCACTAAAATTTCAGCAGGCCATTCCTTAAGATGATTACATCCTACAGAAAGGAAGAGGAGCAGATCTTTGCAGTGCAACATGCTTTGACTGCATTTTCCTTCGCACAGAGCATTTGAAAAGAATGTGAAAGGTTTCTGTGAGCTCTGAGTATCCAAATATTTATGAAAATAATAATGACTATAGTTTGTACTTACATAACAGCTTCCATCTGAGGAGCTCAGATATTATTTCATTACCTTTTAAAATACTATCTGGAAGTTGCCTAAGTGGAAGCTATATATTTACATTTTGGCCCTAGTAGAGCTCAGTGAAAGCATGTGCCAAAAAGTTGCAAGCATTTAGGCAACCTTGTGATAAGTTCATTCAATACACTGACTTTTACCTTAAAGTAATAAAAATCAGGAGAATATATAAAGTTTTTTTTTTTTTTTGCATTAACATTTAATTGATAGAATTTTCCTTAGTATGTTCTACTCCTCTCAACCTGATTTCTTCCTGCCTGTTCTGACTCCAGGGTAAACTAAATAAAAGAATCCATTTATAGTCAACTTTCAAGTGATAAGAAGCTGTCTAGGAAGGCTCAGAGGTATCGATGCAGAGAAGTCTGATAAATACAGAAATAGATGGGTTAGTAGTCAAAGCAAAAGTCTAAATACAAGTTCTTACAGCAAGGAGGAGCAATATTAAAAGGCAGTTTCCCCCCACCCCCAAATACAGTTTCCTAACAGCAAAGAGGAGTCATAATACAAAGCAGTTCTCCCCTACCCCATATATGAGTAGTATATAGACTCATTCTAAGCCATGCTATCCTTTAACATTTTTATCCTGTAGAGTTCCTTTGGCAGTCTGGTGTAGCTTATGGACCTCTTCTTAGAACAATATTTTCAAATGCATAAAATTTAAACTCAAAGGCTTACAGAGAAAACCAATTTTTATGTAGAATTATAATAATCAAGTATTTTGAAAATCATATTTAATATAGGTTTGTCCTTATTAACTCAATAAACAAGAAGATCTAGCAATATCAGGTTTGATAACTTGTGTAGTTTTGAATTAGTAATGGGCATAAAAATATTCCAGATTTTCACAGTAATTGTAATGCCCTACAAATATATTCTGTTGTGCCACCAATGTTCCATATATCATATTTCAGTTAGAAGCTATTGAAAGTAAAATACATTATTATTTTCTTCCCCATCTTCAAGAACTGCACATTAAGAACCTAAAGTTAAAGCAAAGTGATTTTCTTTAACTCCTGAGAAGAAATCCATGGATGCCTAGGAAACCAAAGACCATTGTTTGATAATCATTTATATAAAGGATACAAGGATAATTGCTAAGAAAATATTGAAAAAGAAAAACAAAACTGGGGGCATCACGATGCCTGATTTCAAGCTTTACTACAAAGCTGCGATCACCAAGACAGCATGGTACTGGCACAAAAACAGACACATAGACCAGTGGAACAGAGTAGAGAGTCAAGATATGGACCTGCAACTCTATGGTCAAATAGTCTTCAACAAAGCAGGAAAAAATATCCAGTGGAAAAAAGATAGTCTCTTCAATAAATGGTGCTGGGAAAACTGGACAGCTATGTGTAGAAGAAACATACACAAAGATAAACTCGAAATGGATTAAAGACCTCAATGTGAGACAGGAATCTATCAAAATCGTAGAGAACACAAGCAGTAACCTCTTCGACATCGGCTACAGCAACTTCTTTCAAGATATGTCTCCAAAGGCAAAGGAAACAAAAGCAAAAATGAACTTTTGGGACTTCATCAAGATCAAAAGCTTCTGCACAGCAATGGAAACAGTCAACAAATGAAAGAGGCAACGCACGGAATGGGAAAATATATTCACAAATGACACTACAGACAAAGGGTTGATAGCCGAGATCTATAAGGAACTCCTCAAACTCAACACTCAAAACACAGATAGCCCTAACAAAACAGATAATCATGTCAAAAAATGGGCAGAGGACATAGAAAGACACTTCTCCACAGAAGATATATAAATGGCTAACAAACACATGAAAAAGTATTTATCATCATTAGCAATCAGGGAGATTCAATCAAAACCACATTGAGATACCACCTTCCACCAGTTAGAATGGCCAAAATCAACAAGACAGTAAACAACAGGTGTTGTTCCCCCTTCTCCAAGGGGGAACCCTCTTACACTGTTGGTGGGAATGCAACTTGGTACAGCCATTTTGGAAAACAGTGTGGAGGTTCCTCAAAAAATTAAGAATAGAGCTACCCGATGACCCTGCAATTGCACTACTGGGTATTTACTCCAAAGATACGGATGTAGTGAAATGAAGAGCCACCTATACCCTAATGCTCCTAGCAGCAATGGCCACAATCCCAAACTGTGGAAAGAGCCAAGATGCCCTTCAACAGACAAATGGATAAAGAGTATATGGTCCATATATACAGTAGAATATTATGCCTCCGTCAGAAAAGATGAATACTCAACTTTTGTATCAACATGGATGGGAATGGAGGCGATTATGCTGAGTGAAATAAGTCGAGCAGAGAAAGTCAATTATCATATGGTTTCACTTACTTGTGGAGCATAAGGAATATCATGGAGAACATTGGGAGATGGAGAGGAGAAGTGAGTTGGGGTAAATCAGAGGAGGAGACAAACCATGAGAGACTGTGGACCCTAAGAAACAAACTGAGGGTTTTGGAGGGGAGGAGGATGGAGGTTTGGGTGAGCCTGGTGGTGGGCATTAAGGAAGGCATGTATTGCATGGAGCACTGGGTGTGGTGCATAAACAATGAATCTTGGAACACTGAAAAAATAAAATTCGAAAAAAACCCCACCAAGGTATCTGAATATGTCAGAATTTGTGAAAGGTGATCATGTGATTGAAGTAAATCATTGGTTCGGGGTCTTAAGGATTAGTTAAGAAAATTTCAACTGAATTTGGGGTACTATTGTGAAATAAGAAATGTTCAAACATTTGAGGGAAGCCAAATGCTTTATAATTTAGGTTTTGGTTAATAGAGAGTTTCAAAAAAAAAAAGGAATGATACATGTAAATGACAGAACCATCAAGAATACATTGACCTTAAAACTATGCTGTTAAAGTTTACTGTTAAGTTTACTGTTAAGTAAACTTTAGCATGTTAATGAAGTCCTACCTTGCATTTCCAGTATTATATCCTCCTACACTTCTTCCTACACAAGGGGCACGCTGCTCCTGCTCCTCCAAGTCACTACTCGCCAATACTCAGCATTCTAGGCAGATCTCTATTCTTTACCTTATATTTTCCTGACATTGGGAATGTGTGCACATTATTCCCTTTATCTGTTCTCCCAGTCTACTGTATAGATCCTATCCTTTAAAGTCAAATTATCCTCTTCTGGGCTAGGTCTTACGCTACCTCGTTCAAAAACAAACCAACAATCAAATGTCTCACCAACCACGCCAGAAACAAACCATACTTATTCATTATATTTATCACAACATACTTTGAATTACATCTTTAATGATTTCATTGTTCTCCACTATAAACTTTGCTATGAGTTGAATTATGTCCCCCAAATTCATATATTGAAATCCTACCCTCTGTACATCAGAATGTGACTGCATAAGATGTAGAGCCTTTAAATAGGTGATAAAGTGAAAATGAGGCCCTTAGGGAGGGCCCTAATCCAAGCTGACTGATGTCTTCCTAAGAAGAGGAAGTTTGGGTGCAGAGAGAGAGACAGTGCACAGAGGAAAGGCCATGTGTGTGAGAGAGAGAGAGTCATCATCTGCAAGCCCAGGAGAGGGCTTCTCCCTCTTCCACTCCCCCTGCTCATGTTCCCTTTTGAGATACCTCAGGAGAAGCCAAAACTGCCCACACCTTGATCTTGGATTTGCTAGACCCCAGAATTGTGAGAAAATAAATTTCTGTTGTTTGAGTTACCAAGTCTGTGGTATTTTGTTATGGTAGCCCTTGTAAACTAATATAAGCTAGAATCCTTCTACACTGAATACCTATTGATTCTTTCTAAATATAAAAGAGAGAGAGAGAGAGAGAGAGAGGCAGGAGACCAAGAGAGAAAGAGTGAGAGAGAGAGAGAGACAAAGATGAGCCAAATAGAGTTGAAGCTGAGTTAAGAAGGTATATATTTGCACATTTTTGAAGACTTAGCTCTCCCCCACCTTTCTGTTTCTTCAGAGTTCTTGATGCTTTAGCCAAATGGATTTATGATGAAAAATACTAAAGAAGTGATTCATAATATGAGATTTTTAACTCTCCCTTTTACCCTGTTTAGATTGCTAATAAACCTTACGTGGTAATCATAGCAAAGATGGATGTTGCAAGATGCTAGTTTGATAAATTATATTGCATTTATAAGTGGAAATGTTACAAGGAAAAGAGAAGGTTATGTTAGAGAATGTCAGTTAAAGAAAATGAAATCAGGAAGTGTTCAATGTTTGAAAAAATACTCAAGAATTAAGAACTATTTTTCATAAGATGAAAGGAAAAGATATAATCTATGTTGTGTAGAAATATATAATATTATGTACTAAGAGAAAAATGTGTTTGAGAGCTTATGAGTGAAAGTCTGTTGATGAGGGTCAGAAAGAGTTTATTAAAAAGCAGATGAGTGCCATTTTCTCATAGTGGCAGAGTGCCGTAGAAATAACAAGAGGTTAAGAAGAATCTCAGTATGAAATAATGACATCATGTAGAAATGGGGTTACATAAGTTCAGTTAGTGCCAAATGATGTGAAGAAAAAGACAAGCATCTAAGTAGCTCATCAGGTGTAGTAACTATTTTGAATGTGCAACAAGAAACTAAGAAAATGACTAGATAATAAACTTCATGCTGTAATTAATTAAAAAAATTGAAATTTGGTTGTTATAAGAAATTTTGCAGGGCGCTTGGGTGGCTCAGCTGTTGAGCGTCTGCCTTTGGCTCAGGTCATGATCCTGGTGTCCTGGGATAGAGCTCTCCATCAGGCTCCCTGCTGGGCGGGAAATCTGTTTCTCCCTCTTCCAATCCCTCTGCTTGTGTTCCCTTTTGAGCTATCTCTCTCTGTCAAATAAATAAATAAAATCTTAAAAGAAGAAGAAGAAAAGTGCCCATTATGGGGTGACTCCTTTTAAAAAGAAATTTTGCTATTATCAGTCATTCTGATGGTTAGCAATAGATAGTTAAACTGGCAATAAACTCTATTATTGAAGAACGCATGCAACAAATATTTATTGAGTGCCTACTGTATGCCAAGAATCATTCTAAGTACCTGTATATAACAGTGAAGAGAGCACAGAAAAATTCTCGGCTCATTCCCAAGGTGTATTAAGAGCCCTCATTTGATTGGCTGTAAACTCACATACTCTTGGCAAGTGAATGAAGACTGTGGGGTGGTGGGGTGATTTGAACAATGAATTTCCATTGCAGATGTGAACAGACAGACTGAAACAGCTTTCTAAGATTGGAGCAAGCAGTAGCTCTTGATATATATACTTGATATATATATCCAGTATGTATATATCCAGTAATACTGGATATATCTCTCTTTACTTGACTTAGTTGCAGGGGACACTTATTACACTCAACTCCTAAACACCAGAACAAGTTAGTGTCTGTCACAGTTGATTAATGGACTCACATACCTTGTGCTCCCATAGACCTGAAAGTGGACTGAGGAAATTCAATCTGGATGGTCCTGAAGATTCTTCCTTTTTGGTAGAGTAGAAGGAATAGGGCTGAATGGAAATGTTAGCCCATTTCTAACAATGTCATTCTCTGACCAGGAAGCTCTCACTGTCATCAAAATCAACTTGCTATTCCAAGCTCCCTCTGCCTCTCTTGGGATTACACACAATAGTCAGGAACAGTGTCCCTTTTTAGTTCACGCATCTAGTCGAAGCTCTGTGGGCTAATCAGGGCATATGGGAGCATAGGCATTCTGTCACTTCTCTGCTTGTAAATCTTCTCTTCAATAAGCACTATTTTAGATTTGCTGTGGTGTACTGTTTGTGTAAATATTAATATACTCTTTGAATGAAATTACTGTCATGGAGTTTACATTGTTGTGGGGGAAATAGACAATGAAAACATAAATGAGTAAAATATTTATATGTTAGATGGTGTAAGTGCTAAGGAGGAAAATAGAATAGGAAAAGGCTGTAAGACATGTGTGTGTATGTGTGTGTGTGTGTGTGTGTGTGTACTGCAATATTATATAGGGTGGCCAGGATGTAGCTCATTGAGAAAGTGTCATGTCAGTAAAGACTGGATGGAAGAAAGGAGAGAACCAAGAGAATTCTGTAAGAAGGATAAGCATTCCAGGCATAGACATATGAAACACGAAGTGTTAAGTATTTTATATGATATGTTTATTGACTAGATTCTGTAGTTAATATTTATTAAATTAAAATAATTCTCTGAACCCCTTACTAGGAATTGATGGTATATAAAAATTTTGTAGATAGCAAGTTACCATATGAGATTGAAGAATATTTTTTTGACCTTATGTATGAAATTCCATGGTAATGTCGGTAGCATTGTGTTTGACACACATTGACTACTTGATGAGTCTTTGTTGAAAACATGAATAAATAAATGATCAGCCACTGCTTGCCTGGCACTGTCCAGGTCGCTGTGGGAGATATCCTTTAGGAGTTGCTGTATTTGCTTTCCCTGAGCAGTTCTTACACCAGGGACGTGGCAAATAAAAAACAACCATCATACAAGGTATAATATAAGAGGAAAAAAATGACTGGTGTATTAAAGAAATGGGACATAATATATGACTGAAAAGTTAGGAAAGTTGTTTTTATAGGAGATAATACTTAAAATAATCTTAAAGGTAAGGCTCCTGACAGAGGAAAAGAGAAACAGTGCCTTAGAGGAGGAAAAATATTAGAAAATGCAACGAATACAAGCTGTTCAATTTTGCTGGAATACAGAGTTTAAGTCAGAGACTAGAAAGCAATACACTGAAGAGATAGGTTAGAGCTATCTTGTGTAAGGCTTTGAATTCTGGGTTGAAATATTGTCGTTAATTTGACAGAAATGGGGAGTCATTGAATATTTTTGAAAAGAGAAAAATAAGCCACTTTGAGCTGTAATTTAAGAATTCCTTGGCAAGCTGGGTGATGCAGGAGACAGAGACATTAATCAGTGAGCCTCTGCCATGGGTTGAGGCAGGGGCCCAATTGAGGCTTCTGGAAAGCCTTTGCCAGTAACGAGAATGTCAGAGGGGAGGGCAGTGTGCAATGGTGGGATATGGGCATGTTTGGGTGGAGCAACTGACATCTATTTGGATACTTGGTAGTTAGGACTAGAACCTGAAGTTGAAACATTTTCAAAATCTTTCAAAACATTTAAAAAAGTCATTGTACAGCATACTCGTAACACAATAAGCAAAATTCAGGGATATTACCATAACGTTCCTTTGCCAACTTAATTTACTGAACTGGAATGTCTGCAACAATAAAGAATTCAGAGATTGTAGCTATTCACATGTTCAAACTTTGTTCTCTTTTATATTTTTCTATCTTCTCTTAATACAGAGAATCTCATAAAGCAACGCTACCTTATTTGTTAAAAAATGAAATAAATATGGGCTGCCTGGGTGGTTAAGTCGGTTAAGTATCCAACTCCGTTTTGGCTCAGGTCATGATATCAGGGTCATGAGATCGAGCCCCATAATGGGCTCTGTGCTCACCATGGAATCTGCTGAAAATTCTCTCTCCAGCCCCCAAATAAATAAATATTAAAAACAAAACTAAATAAATATAGTGTTGATACTCCTATTGAAGTGTGGCTATCTTATGTTTAATCTCAGTAACCCTGACTTTTCTGTAACATTTAAATTTGAGCCCATGCTGTTTGAAACTATGTAGATCTATTTAATTTAGTTTGCCAGCTTAATTTATATTTCCAAGATAATAAGTCACTCCTCATTAGACTAGCTCATTTCTAGATAACCCTACACGACGAATTTGTATGCCCCAGAATGCTCCACCTCCATGAGAACTTTTACTTTTTAACGACCATAGTCAGTCATGCTTTATACTTTGGGAAATGTAACATGTATCCTAGAGAAGACTGTTTTAACTCTACAGACATGCATCAAGGTATCTGTTGGTCTAAACTTAGATGAAACATATATCACTGTCATACTTGCTCTTGTCTCAGAAGAACTACAATTTTATGAATGGATGTATCTAGTTTCATTTCTGAACATGTTTAGTTAAGTAAAATGTAAAAGGTATCTAGTGAATCCTCCACAAGATACATGCATCTTGGAAACTGGGGAAAAGATGAGAACAGAGATTCCCAGTAGATAACAATATGAACCAATATATAATAGTGACAGAAATGTTGAGGTATGCAGAGTAAAATAATGGTAAAGCAAATCAGGTCTCCAAATGACCAAACAAATCTATACTGTTTAACAAGAGGAAATGCAGGAAAAACAAATGTGGAAAATGAAAGGGATAGCACACGAGAGGCCAAATAAATGATATTTCAAATACAGAGATTAAAGCAAGTAAGAGATGAAATTACCTCCAACTTGGAATTCCAATTTATTAGTGGCACAGTTGTTCTTTGCCAATAAAAAGTGGGAGGGCAGAAAGAATAGAAAAAAGACTACAAATGAATAAACAGAGTTCTAACAATTCCACTAAAATTTTCTTCATACTGATTTTATTTAAAATATAGATGTAAAGTAGAAAAAACAAAAATGAGGCAAATCTATTTTTTAACATCTGTTGGAAAAGATTGAAAATAATGAAAGGCATATTAAATAGTAAAAGGAAAAGCAAATATTTTATAAACATTTAAATATGTTTTGCAATTAATCAAAGACTAAAGAAATAATAAAAAAAAAAGTTGCTTCTATAACATAAAAATGCAAAATGCAAAGGAAAACCAGTGGTGTGAATGGGGCCAAATAAAAGAAAAGAAAGGGAGGTGAAGACCTTCATAATCTGAGCAATCACCAGAGCTCCTGGTTTAGTCAGTGCCATGGTTCTAATACTTAGTGAATTCTATCATTCTACTTCTTGATTTTCTATACTGCAAGGAGCCCTTTTCCCCACTTAAATTTTTCTGTGGGTATCCACTGGTATACAGGACTAGCCGTCTTGACTTTGGGCATTTGCAGAATCTGATCGTGGTGGGAGAGTAGGGTAGGTCCTCATGACAATTTTTCCCTTTTCTCCAAAGAGAACACAAATGGGTTTACTCCAGTGTCTTTAAAAATCCCAGTATATTCCACTCCTATGCAGAATTTAAGAAAGAAATGAACAAAGAAAAAAAGTGACAAACCAAGAAACAGACCCTTAACTGTAGGGAACACACTGATGGCTACCAGAGGGGAGGTAAGTGGGGGATGGGTGAAACAGGTGAGGAGGATTAAGAGTATCATGATGAGGACTGAAGTAATATAAATATATACAGTTGTCCAATCACTATATTACACATCTGAGACTAATATAACATGGAATGTTAACTATACTTTTATTAAAATAAATTTTTTAAAAAAGCCCAGTATTGAAAGCAGAGGGAGGAAACTTTCCTCAAACTCCTGCCTCACTCCCACTCCCACTTAAGAATGAGGAAGGGGAGGGGTGCCTGGGTGGCTCAGTGGGTTAAGCCTCTGCCTTCAGCTCAGGTCATGATCTCAGGATCCTGGGATCGAGCCCCATATCCGGCTCTCCGCTCAGTGGGGAGCCTGCTCCTCCGCCCCGCCTGCTTCTGATCTCTCTCTCTCTCTGTCAAATAAAGAAAGAAAGAAAGAATGAGAAAGGGGCCTCAGGCAACCAGCCCCAGTTTCTAGTTATTTGGGGCCTTCTATCCAAACTCTCTGGAATAAAACAAGGTGGAAAATCTTGGGTAACATACCTAAACCATCACTTGTCTTGCTTGCTTGCCTATTTCTTTAATTTAAAAATATATCTTTTGTAATGAATCCATCAGAGGAAAAGCAGAGAATGAGCTTATGCTCTTGTTGGTGTTAGTGTCAAGGATGGATATTAATTAATTAGTTAATTAATTAAATATATATGTGTCAGACTCTGGCTTCAGTAGCTTCAGTACCAGCACATGAAATGGCAGAAAAAGGACACCATCTTTAGCTAGAATACACTTCAACGAAGATGGAAAATCACGCCTTATTTAATATTTTCATGTTCTTATCCCTAGTATTTACTTGGTGGCCAGCACTGAAGAGATTCCAAATAAATTCTAATATAATGAGTTAAAGAATGTGGTAAGAAATCAAATGAGACAAGGAATGCAGTGTAGCAATTGGATCAGTTCACTGGTAGCATTCTTTGGAACTTTGTTTATTATACTGAGCTTTGTATTAACTACCTTTACAATCATAAATACTGACTGAGGTCATCCCAAATGACTTCAGGGTTCCAAGGTCTCAGGCAAAGCTCCCAATTGTTGTAAGTGTGTATTGCAAGTTCTGTTAATTGGAACCTGTTACTGATGCAGGTGCATTGTAGAAGCAATTAAACACGCATTTTGAAAATTGAGCCTTTGAGGAACTTCCTGAAAGAGTCATGGAAATTAGAGCTGAGAGAGATCTGATTGTACTATGTAATTCATCCCTGGAGGACTGGAATGAGACTGTCTTTTACAGGCTATTTTTCCATATATTTTCCTACTTGAAGTTTGAATGACTTCACCAAAAGGGCTTCTAGTACTTCCGCTGGGACAATATTATAGAAGACCTCATTATTAAGAAGTGTTTCCTGAATTTTTCTTTGCTTAACTTCATCCCATTAACCCCAATTACACCTCCCCAGGGCAACAATAAACAATTTCAGCTTCTCCTCTGAAGTTGCACTCTTCAGAGATTCCTCATTCTTTGCTGGGAGGATGCAGTCCGGCTGTGTACCTCTGTTCCTTTACTCTGTGTTCACGAGCCAAGCATGGCCTTCTAATCACGTTTATTTCCTTGCTTTGAATGCCTTCTAATCTCTAGGAATCTTGACTCGATAAAAAAATCCTCGTATGCTTTATACCCTCTGTGGTCCATGCATATGAACCATGATCAAATAGTGAGCTGTCCCCTGGTCCCACGGAGCTGGTAACAGGAGTTTGGGGGGATAAAAAAATCTTAGTGTAAATGGCATGCATGAAAAGCTAAACTGGCAGAAATCACATTCTTGTTAGGATTTTCATCTTGCTGAATACAATTTTGTGCTAAACAGATTATCTTAGTAGGTTGTATCTGCAGTACCATTATTATACTGGCTGATGCATAATCAGAGTATGCGGTTTAGCAAAGCTGTATCCTTCATTCAGAAGGAGATTTTGCTCTACAGACAAGGTGACATAAAACACTTGCCCTTCTAAAAGAGGATTAGAGACTTTTACATTTTAAAGCCCATTTTGGTACAATCACGAACATGGAGCCAGTTTCCAATTTCATAGAAGAAAGATCTCTAAGGAGATATCCGGCTTAATTAACTGAGAACTGACAAGTACAACAGAATTTCACACTGACAAGAGTGTGACTTACTGTAAAGTCCCTGACCTCATCTGACCTCTTCAGTGAAAACTGACTAAAAAAATATTCAAAAATTATGCTTGAGTATGGGCATTAAGAGCCAAAAGGATGAGACAGAAAAGAAAGAGTATTCAAAACTTAGATATTTTCTTGTTCATTTTGTTGATGTACAATCTATGAGATACTTGAAATATTTTTAGCATGTATGTCAGAATTCATTTCCTAAGTATAATTTCATAATTATAATTTATTCATTTCATAAGCAAAATTTATTTTTACCTTTATAGAATACATGCTTAGATATACCATTTTTGCTTAATATGTCACTGTATTAGGAGCCCAGGAAGGTGTGTATGAGCTCTGGACCTCACTGAACTCCAGACAGACTCTGCTGAGGAGTCTAGTAAGTAGTATTCAGATAATTGTGGGACTGTTTCCCTATAAAATCCGTTGGTGATTGTTCAGACTTCTCAAACATATGGACATGCTTTCACATACATTTCAGTATATCACTTTGATCACCACAAAGTTTGGTCATGTTCAGAGTGGAGGAAATGACCAGGAGCAGCTGGGAGTGAGAATAGAGAAACAAAGGAAAGCTGAGGGAAATTTTTAAAAAGATACACCCGGAAGGAGAGAAACAAGTAGCTTTCCCCCCATTTCTTCCCACTGTTTACTTAACGTGTGGAGTATGTTTTAGAGAACTGCAGAATCATGATTCTTTGAATAAATGTGAAGAGTCAAAGAGGAAAAAAAAAATGCCTGAAATGTGAGAATTTAAAAGTTCTGGAAGATGCTTGAGGTTAATCACCATGTTCTCTCCCAAGAGCAAGATCTGAGCTTTCCCTCCACCCACTTTTGTAATGAGAAGAACGTGAAGGAGTGAGGACACAGACCATGTTGTCAGTGGGGTTGTGACCTCCACAGTCTTTTAACTGAAAAATGGGAGTTGAAAAGCAGAGTTATACAACATGTTCTGAAGCAATAAAGTTTTCTGAAAAACTGACACTTCTACATATATGTTTAGATGAAGACAAATTTAGAACTCTATTTTTTTTTAACACAAGTATTCCTTTACACCCAAAGATTTGAGCTTAGGGGCATCTGGGTGGCTCAGTCGCTTAAGCGGCTGCTTTAGGCTCAGGTCATGATCCCAGTGTCCTGGGATTGAGCCCCACGTCAGGCTCCCTGCTCAGCAGAGAGCCTGCTTCTTCCTTTCCCTCTGCCTGCCACTCTGCCTACTTGTGGTCTCTATCTCTCTGTCAAATAAATAAATACAATCTTAAAAACAAAAACAAAAAAATATTTGAGCTTATATTTAGACCTCTTCAACTAAGGAGTTGCTAGGTTCAATTTGCTTATCAATAGACCTGCTGCAGTGCACCATGATGGATAGATTCCATTGAGGAATTTACTCACTCCTGCCTATCTTGAGCTTATCCTATCTTTTGAAGGGAACTTTCTAACTCATCTCTTCTGATCCAGAAATACATATTCATATCCAGAAATACACATTTAGGTTCCTACTGCCAAGAGGGCCTCAACATTTCCCTTGGCCTGACTAAACTTTAGATACTCTTCCAGACTGTGATCTCTCTTCTCTTAGATCACTTCAGAAAACTTGTGTTGTAAATTCTCTCTCTGCCCCTATGGGATATACATTTTTAAAAAGCTTTCACCAGTTTGAAAGCCCAGGAATACCTTTCTCAAGGTCCTGGAAGCCGTCCCATTGAAATGTAATCATCAAGGAAGACAACACTCCTATCTCCTAATTTCCGTGAGAAGAGAGGTACCTTGTGTCAATCTGTAAAACTATCTCCTGTCATAAAGATACTAGAAAGCTTATTTTTCTTTTGGATAAGGCCAATTAGCAAACACAGGTGGTCTTCATGCTCCCAAGTCTCCAAATATTTCTTACTGTGTTTAGGTCAGCTGTTAGAAATTTCCTGTGTATGCAGTTGGCTTTCTGAGATAGATAGACAGTCTATCTATCTCAGAAAGCCAACTGCATACACAGGAAATTTCTAAC
>NC_081561.1:74363860-74370982 GCF_022355385.1 Mustela nigripes | reverse complement strand
ATAAATGTATATATGTATATATATAAGCAACATGAAAGAGAGATGGTGTATATATATATATATATATATACACATTTATACATAAATGTATATATATATATACATATATACATAAATGTATATATGTATATATATAAGCAACATGAAAGAGAGATGGTGTATATATATATATATATATATACACATTTATACATAAATGTATATATATATATACATATATACATAAATGTATATATGTATATATATAAGCAACATGAAAGAGAGATGGTAAGCTGAAGCCTAAAACAAAAATGAGGTTCTGTAAGGGCAAGTGAATAACTATCATGAAGTTGAAGACTATTATATGAGAGACACTGTGTTATATGCATTTATGTATATTATTTCAAAGCCTCAAAACATCCCTGCAAAGTCAGTTTTAATAATCCTATTTACTCACCAGGCCAAGGAGGCTTTTGGTAGCTTCAGGTCTAGTAAGTGGTAGAGCGACTAGTTCAAATTCAAATTAGTCATTTCCAAGCTTATTCTATTGTGATTATTCCATGTGTCCCCAAAAGGAAGGGCAGAGGAAGTTTCATTCAAGCAGAAAGAAAAGCATGTGCAAAGAGAAGCATAAAAAGAGAAGTATTTTGCAAGGATTTTGGTATGGTACAGGCAATGAGTAGGAACTCATGAGAAATGAGGCTATAGAGTAGGGTGAGCTCATATTATGAAGAATCAGATTTGCCAGGCAAAACAAATTGAATATTAGAGGATGGAATTTGGGTTAAAAAAAAAAAATTAGGCAGAAGACTTAAATGGTATGGGTCAACTATGGAGGGGCCCTGGAAGTTGCCCTGGAGCTGGGAGGACATTTGGACAACAACCCGATAGACCAGGTGTACAAACACAGCACAAGACCCCACCAGAAAGCCTCTGAGAACCTTATCAGGAGTCCTCAGATGAGACTGGGGACTTATCCAGTGATATAAAGTTAATAACACATATTTTTAATTTTGTTTTTTATTTTTTTCCTGGCATAATATCATGGATTTATATTTGTGTTAGGTAGCGGTCTCCAAATGTGCTTCTTCCTATTCTCTGCAACCTGTGACCATGTTACATTACAGGCCTGGAAGAACTTTGCAGATATAACTAAGGTTGCAGATCCTGAAATGGGGAAAGCATACTGTATTATCTAGGTGGGCCCAGTTTAATCACATGATCCCTTAAACATGGAGAACCTTTTCCCCATGGGGGTCAGAGAAGTGCAGCCTGAGGACTACACCCACCATTGCTAGGTTTGAAGATGGAGGAAAGAAGCCACCATCCAAGGGAACTGGTAGCCTTGAGGAGCTGGGAACAGCCCTTAGCTAACAGGGAGGAAATGTGGACCTCTGTCATAGAACCTCAAAGACTGAACTCTTCCCATAACCTGAATGAATAAAGACAAATTCTCTTCTAGACTCTCAAAGAAAGAATGCAGCCCTGATGACGACTGTGATTACAGTTCAGGGAGACCACACTGGACTTCTGACCTACAGAAGCTGTGGGATAATAAATTTCTGTTGTTTTGAACCATTAGGTTTATGGCAATGTGTTACAATATTAATAGAAAATGAACACACTAGTATACTTAACATTAAAGCTGAAGAAAGCAGCAAATGTCTGCAAGAAAAGAGTTCATAAATATTTTTGCAGAGGTGTAGGAAACCAAATGGGGAAAATAGAGAAAATAAAAAATAGAGGTGTAGGACCCCAGTGTTCTTATGATCTTTGAATAGCAGGAACTAAGCAAGAGGCTGAGTCAATGCTTTATTAGGGAAATCTCTCTTTCTTTTTTTAAAAGAGAGAGACAGAAAATACAAGCAAGGGGAGCACTAGGCAAAGGGAGGGAGAAGCAGGCTCCCCATGGAGCAGGGAGCCCAGTGCAGGACTCGGTATGGGGCCTGATCCCAGAACTCTAGGATCATGACTTGAGCCAAAGGCAGACTATTAACCAACTGAGTCATCCAGGCACCTCTATTTGGGAATCTTTTAAGGGAAGTGAGGAGAGCATGGGAGTTACTTGAGGTGTTAGAAGGGTCCCCATAGGTGTAATGACAGAAATGTTCCTTTATGTTTGTTTCATTCATTCATTCATTCAATCAATATTTACTGAGTACCTCTGAGTGTTTGGCATTGCTTACCCCTTTAGGGAACTCCCAGTCTAATCTGGGCAGGTAGAAATCCAAACAAACAGCTGCAGTGTGGAAAAAGCCAAGATAAGTTTTTGCAGGGTAATTGCTATGCAAAAGTTCCTGTTAGGGAATTTGTGTGTAGTTGGTCTGTGATGATAATGTGATAATGTACAGTTAAATGATAAGAAACTTTATAGCAAATTGACAGACTGATTTTATGTCTGTTGAACCTCATAATAAAAATGGGCTTATTTTTATGTTTTAAACATAATTTTTGTGGTAATTTTTTCCTATACTTTACAAAAACACCCATTGCAATGGATTGGGAAAAAGAAAAGCTCATGAGAGCTTGAGAAGTACTGGTCAAACATTGAAAAGAGGTATACAGCCTAGACTGGGGAAAACTAGAAGGAAAGAAGAGAGGTCAGGGGTGTTATGTGTGAGCTCTTGCTTTCACCCGAGTTTTTTATATTTTCACGGGGCCATATTCTGGAATATTTTGCAGAAGCACTGAACCCCCTCTGTCTGCATTTAGACCCCCTCCTCCACTTCTCCTGTTGGCCCAGTTCTTTGAAGAAACTCTGATGGAGCAAAAATTTATGCAACTATTCATCCCATCAATGAAAGATTTTAAAATAATTCCTGCTTAAGCAACTCCCACACAGCAGCAGAGCACACTTCCCTCTCCGCCCCCTGCATGAGGAGCTCTTGCCAGTTTTCCTGGCCTTTTACAGCTCTGGCTTCAGCAGAGCTTCTCTCCTTCACGCTAAGCTCTTCTCTGATAAGGTGCAGCTGGGGAAATCCATCGCTCCCTGGACCAGTCGGGTTTTCACATCAGTTAAGTTAATTGACAGAAAGCTTAACATATTTCTTAATTATGGCTGCAAAGTCATTACTGGAAGAATCCCCCAAATCATAGAGAAACAGTGTTTTCTGATTAACCAGCTATGAAAATGGCATATAAAAATGCAACACATAACCTGGTGGGATTCTAAAAAGGGAGAAGGGCTATCCGGGGAAGTATCATATAGTGGGAAAGGCCTGATGGGGGTCGGAGATCAAGGACGCGTGTGCCCTCACCTCAGACCTTATGTAGTATATTTTCACTTAGGATGTCTTTGTCCTGTGAATCTTACAGCGCTATTATTAAAAAAATTTTGAATATTATCTTTGAAATTGTTTTGAAAATTTAATTTTATAGTAGACAGAAGGTGTTATGCCATAGGGAAGTGGCCAGTGAGGTCTGATTTGCTAAAAATGCCCAGTAGGCTTAGTGCTGATGCGGTAACTTTGTTGCTACTAATACTTTAATTAGTCTTTGTTGTCTTTGGCTATCACATGGTTAGGACTACATTACAGATTCATGGAATTACAGAAATGAAAATGACCTCAGGAGGTGATCTAGTTCAATTTTCTCTTTTTATGGATAAGAAAGCTGAGACTCAATGAGATTAAGTGACTTCTCTAGGTCACTTAGCCTATTAATGATAGAGCCAAATCTAACCAAGTAGTTTTCCTATTTCTTAGTATTGAACATTTTTTTGTGTGTGATTATAAAAGTAATAAATACTCATTGTAGAAAACTTGGGACAAACAAATGATATAAAAATAAATTAAAATCCTGTGTAATTCCACAATTCAGAGATAAATATTCCTAATAATTTCTTATTGTATTTAGATACAGATTTTTAAAATTGGGTTCTTATTGCATAGATAGTTTGGTGTCCTCTTCTTTCATTTAATATTAATATATGTCAAGTTTTTTCACTGTCATTAAAAAATTCTCTAGTTTATCTTTGTAATAATTGAATAATACCCCTTGCCAGCATGGTCCCATAAGTATAAATAATACCCCTTGCCAGCATGGTCCCATGATTATTGGAGAAAAAGACAAATTTTAGTTCCTTGTGCTTGTTTTTAAACTGGTCTTTCCCCCACCTTGTTTATTTTCCCCATTTTTGATCATACCATTCTGTCTCAGAATTTATAAATGTTCTTTACCTATTAAAAACATCAATTCTTGGGGGTGCCTGGGTGGCTCAGTGGGTTAAAGCCTCTGCCTTCAGCTCAGGTCATGATCTCAGGGTCCTGGGATCAAGCCCCAAATCAGGCTCTCTGCTCAGCAGGGAGACTGCTTCCTCTTCTCTCTGCCTGCCTCTCTGCCTACTTGTGATCTCTCTCTCTCTGTCAAATAAATAAATAAAACTTAAAAAAAAAACAAACCAACAAAAAAAACATCAATTCTTGGGGTGGCTCACTGGGTTGAGCTCAGTGGTTTTGGCTCAGGTCATGGTCTCAGGGTTGGGACAGCCAGACCCCTGTTGGGCTACGTGCTCAGCATGGGGTCTGCTTCAGATTCTCTCTCTCCCTGCACCTCCACCCTGCCCTGCTCTCTCTCTAAAATAAATAAATCTTTAAAAACTTAACTTTATTTTCTCCTACCTTTATAAGGAGTATTAGAACATTTTACTGTTAAGTATAATGATTCAGGGTCATCGTTTTGAATTTCAGCTCCTTCCATGGACTACCTTGTGGGTTAAGTAACTTGTCTGAGATCACACAACTGTAAGAGACAGCTGTCAATGAAAAGCAAGTGTACCATACCAAAACCTAGTTCTTTCTTATTACAGCACACTGCTTTTCTGAATAGCTGAGATCTAAAAAGTAGGGCACATGCCCCAATTACTAGATAGTTAATGAGAGTTTTACAATTCAAGCAGTAAACCATTCTGACAAGAAGTCATTCGTAAATCAATATTCTGTATTTTTTACTTTTCATTTGATTCTCTGGAACTAAAAACATCTCCATATCTTTCAATCTTGTGATTTGCATTCGGTTAATAACACTTAACCTTTCCTTTCCGTGTATGCCATAGAATGTCTCATGAAAAATGAACAACTTAATAACGTTTATTATTATTGTTATTTTGATAACCAGGTATTCTTATAGAAAAAGAATGGTTACATGGACTTGTACACTAATGATTTGTCTGATCTTTGGAACATATCCATGTCTAGATAAAGAATATAGAGAAATAAAGTTGAGAAGTCACAGTACCATTCATATCCTCTTTGGAGACATGAATGTTTTTCTATTTCAATATCTCTGATTCTTCTAAGGTTGATATTCAGTCACAGATATCAGTAAATAGTTTTTTTTTAAAGATTTTATTTACTTATTTAATAGAGAGCGAGAGCGAGAGATCACATGTAGGTAGAGAGGCAGGCAGAGAGAGAGGGAGGCAGGCTCCCTGCTGAGCAGAGGAGTGGGGCTGACGTGGGGCTCGATCCCAGGACCCTGGGATCATGACCTGAGCCGAAGGCAGAAGCTTTAACCCACTGATCCACCAGGCACCCCCAGTAAACAGTTTTTAAAATAATATTTAAAAGGGGACACCTGGGTGGCTCATTCAGTTGAGTGTCTGACTTTTGATTTTGGCTTGGGTTATGATCTTGGGGATCTGGGTTTGAGCTCAGAGGGGAGTCTGCTTGGGATTCTCTCTCTCCCTCTCCTATTGCCCCTTCCCCTGTTCACACACAGATTTTTTCTTTCTCTCAAATAAATAAATAAATAAAATCTTTAAAGTAATATTTAACAGAAAGGACATGTAACACAACTGAAAATTTGTAATAGTATCATGTTAATAGTTGTGAAAATAACAATAACTTAAAAATTATTGCAGATTCATATTTCAAAATATAAGGAAATTTTAGGAAAATTCTGATAGCCATAAAATTTCCTCTTACAGGAAATATCTTAAATATTAGATTCATCTTTAAATTTAAGTCTAGAAATTCTGTCATATCAAATGTTAAAGTCCCACTAGGTAATGGACAAATTGAATGCCTCTAAGTGTTTGTACATCCACTGTGATATATTCATTTTTTAAGACTTTTTGTAAAATAATTTTTAAGTATGTGAGAATATTTACATATTCTGTCACTCACTTTCCCATTTTGATCTAGTTTCGATTAAATTCCTTCCTTTGGGAACTGGTCATATCTTTTGAAGTAATTGAACGTTTTACAGTATCCTGCATTAGACTAATTTATCTTCCTTGCTATAGTGTTAGGGCAACTGGGAAAATTTAAATGGGAAAAAGTCAGAAGAGAATCCCAAGATTTCCCAGAAATGTGAAAGTTGTTGGCATTCAAGCCAGGCATTTTGTGGGCTGATGGAATCTTTGTTAATTGTGTGAGACATTTGCCCTTTACTAGAAAATGGGATGACATCTCCCCTGTTTGAACTTTACCATCTTAAGGACCCTTCTTGGAAAACATAACAGTTTTATGCTTCTCAATGGACAGCATTTATCTCTTTAGTGCTGACAAGAAAGTGGTGATAGAAAGATGAATTGGAAAAACATCTCTGCTAAAATTTGTGTATTGTACATCATGACTATTGTTAACCTAATGGAAAGGTTTTATATCATCACTTAATCATTTGATGGAGCCCCTATGTGACCCTAAATGCACAAAATAGGTTAGATGTAATGTTACTTGCTTTTGAAATGCTTGGGAATTAACTTCAAAATTACCATATTTCTCGAGACTACTTCAGCTAGCCAGAGATCAGCTAGATAGCTTATCTAAAGATTGCAAACACCTGAAAATCCATCGGCAGATCGAAGAGAAGAAGAACAGCAATTCTGGAAACAGAAAAACAACCACTTTCTGAAAGGTAGGACCGGCGGAGAAGTGAATCCAAAGCGACGGGAAGATAGACCCCGGGGGGGTGGGGCCGGCTCCCGGCAAGGCAAGCGGCGGAGCAACCGCGCACAAAATCAGGACTTTTAAAAGTCTGTTCTGCTGAGGGACATCGCTCCAGAGGATACCCGGGGCAAAGCCCACACGGGGTCAGCGTGGCCTCAGGTCCCGCAGGGTCACAGAAGGATCGGGGGTGTCTGAGTGTCGCAGAGCTTGCGGGACCTGAGGCCACGCTGACCCCGCGTGGGCTTCGCCCCGG
>NC_081561.1:74343935-74360860 GCF_022355385.1 Mustela nigripes | reverse complement strand
GGTAGGGTATGTGCTTTGGTGAGTGCTGTGAAGTGTGTAAACCTGGTAATTCACAGACCTGTACCCCTGGGGATAAAAATATATGTTTATAAAAAATTAAAAAAAAAAAAGAAAAAAAAATTACCATATTTCTGAGGATGCCTGATGCTCACTCCATGGGGGTAAAATAAGGCCTTTCCCCACTCCCAAAGTCTGAGAGAAAACAGAAAAATATTAATAGATGCAGATCAATTAAATTTTGCTTTAACAGAGTAGCAGAAAAAAACTTGGGGAGTCACAGATTCAAAGAAAATCACTTATGTGAAATATGAAAGAGGCATTATGACAGTATGAGAGCCAGAAAAAATTATACATAATCATCATCATAAGTGACTCAAATGGTCTTTGTATAATCCATATCTACCCCTTCTTTCCACCAAATAAATAAAAATAGGGGTTCCTGGGTAGTGTATTTGGGTTAAGTGTCTGCCTTCTGCTCAGGTCAGGATCCTGGCGTCCTGGGATCCAGCCCCACATTAGGCTCCCTGCTCAGCAGGAAGCCCGCTTCTCCTTCTGCCTGCTGCTCCCCCTGCTTGTGTTCTTTCTCTCTCTCTTTCTCTCTGTCAAATAAATAAAATCTTTAGAAACAAAACAAACAAACACCAAATAAATAAAAATAAAAGGCCAGAGAGTAAGGATTTATCTGTTTTCCAATCATAAGTACATAAGCCAGGGGAATATGTAGGCAGTAGAACCATCAGTATTATTCTGGTTTATCCTTACATTAACAAAGGATGTATCTCGGCTACCCTATTTTATTTATTTATTTATTTATTTATTTATTTAAAGATTTTATTTATTTACTTGAGAGAGAGACAGTGAGAGAGAGCATGAACGAGGAGAAGGTCAGAGAGAGAAGCAGACTCCCCATGGAGCTGAGAGCCCGATGCGGGACTCGATCCCGGGACTCCAGGATCATGACCTGAGCCGAAGGCAGTTGTCCAACCAACTGAGCCACCCAGGGGTCCCAAGGCTACCCTGTTTTAATTCCATCAGCTATTAATCTAAGTAACTCCCATACTCTTTTTCCAAACTCATCCCCAAAGAAAATAGAACAGAATAAAACTTCCTCTTGCTGTAATTGTTTTTAATGTAGATTTTTTCTAATATATTTTCTTCTTTTTTAAACATTTTATATATTTATTAGAGAGAGAGCAGAGAGGATGGAGGGGCAGAGAGAGAGAAAAGCAGACTCTCTAATGAATGGGGACCCCATTGTGGGGCTTGAACCCAGGACCCTGAGACCAGGTCCTGAGCTGAAGGCAGATGCTCAACTGATCGAGCCACTCAGGTGCCCTGGTTTTTTCTAACAATTTTTCGAATAAAACCAACCCATCACAATTATCTTGTATGATGGGTAGTTTTGTTTTTCATTAGAAATTAACAAATTGGTCATTACTAAAATTTTTATTTTCATTATATTTTTGCACGAGAGAGAGGAGGATCAGAGAGAATCTCAAGTAGGCTCCATGCCCCGCTCAGAGACCTACACAAGGCTCAATATCACGACCCTGAGATCATGACCTGAGCTGAAATCAGGAGTTGGATTCTTACCCAACTAAGCCACCCAGGCATCCATATTAACATTTTTATAAATTAATCATTACCAATGTTTCTACAGCAAACTCTTCTGGCTGTGGTCTATGTCAATGAATTTCATGAGTCTCCTGATTCTGATTTCCTCTGGCAAACTTGAATGTCCGGGAACTCTCTGAAACTTGAACTAGATAGGGGACAGTGAGGATGACAGATGGTATCCCCCTCTTTGAAGGTTGGGGAGTTGTGAACTTACCAATAACACCTCTCGCTTCTCTAATTTCAACACTGCCTCTGAGGTCATGGAATTCACAGATGGAGAGAAACAGGAAAGAGAGCAGAAGCAACTGCCTGCGTCTATCTTTGCACATGAGCTATTTTCAATGGTGGAATAAATGCGGAGGCACGGATTTTAACTCATCACACACAGAGCATGCTAAATTCTTAAATAATTCATCATCAAAATCTAAAACACATAAAGACCAATGACATTCCAAGTTTTATTTGTGTGGTAGTTTACTGAACCTCACAACACTCTTCTGAGGCAGGTACCACCTGTTTACACAGTCCAGGACTTTGAGTTAGGTTAGGTAACTTGCTGAGATCAGAGCTATGGTTTTTCCCAGGTGAGCTCATGTCAGAGTCTGTACTGGCCACCAGTACACCATGCCTCTTTCATGCCACAGCCTCTATTTATCCACAGCCCACAATGAGCTGTGCATAATGCCAGATGCCAA
Source organism: Mustela nigripes (assembly GCF_022355385.1). Classification (NCBI taxonomy): domain Eukaryota; kingdom Metazoa; phylum Chordata; class Mammalia; order Carnivora; family Mustelidae; genus Mustela; species Mustela nigripes. Next base: position 74,358,548 of record NC_081561.1, on the reverse strand, counting down.
GCATGAAGCAGTGAACAAGACGGACAAGATCTCCACTCTCGGGGGCTCAGTCTAACACTTCTGAATTCTGAAGGAATTAATTTTTGAATGCATTATAATTTTAATGTTTTGATCATGTTATGTTATAAAATCTCCACTGTCTTTTTTGAAAGCAATAGCCCTGGGCTTTTAAAATCTGACCACCTTCCAGGCATCAGTACCTCAGGCACACAGACCCAGGGTAGGGATGGTGTCCTGAGTGAGGGGGTGATGGAGGGAGGGAAGGACACTCACTGGGGATCTGCAGTAGGATGTTGCTAAGGGAGGGAATGTTTTCTGACGATGCTGTGTGTTTGTGGTAGAAGGGGTCAGGTTAAGGCAATCTACTGAAATGGAAAATTAAGAGAGGCACATGTGATCTAGCGAAGGTGCTGTCTCCTGTATTTTATAGGGTAGCTATTGATGGAGGTATGAGAAGGGAGGAGTTGATGAGGGCAATGTCCCTGCTTTGACATTGACCCCTTTGGAACCTGAGCACTATATTCTCGTTGGCTTTCTCACGACAAAAGACAGATCAATGAATCTCCTTAAGCTTCTACCCTTCACTGAGGAAGTTCAACTTGTACCATTTAACAATTAGGTGACAACTTGCTCATTATAAAGTATTTGTTTTTATGATTTGTATCCTAAGGAGCATCCAAGTGGTTTAGATGTCAAAACATGTGAGTTAGGACAGTAAAAAGATCAAAAGGCATATAAATAGAGTAGGCTGTGATGGATTAGTAAAATCAATTATAAGCAGTTTGCCTTCGCAAATTGCAATATGAGGGTACAATACAGAATCATAATCATGATAAATAATAACAATAACCATCTTTACCCACTTTTTTGCCCTGAGGTTCAGTGGAAGTTCCGCTTCTCATTTTCTCTTCTCACCTGAATCAGTGTTTCTATCAGAGATAAGCACACATTGTATTTCTGAGGGGTCTCATATTTTGATAGTGGATTAGTCAGACTGTGCAGCGTAGTCTTTGTGATTCACACTGGTATTATTTTTAGTGTTCATCTCTGAAACTTAAAAATCCTGAGCTGCAGATCTTGGAAAATTTTTTGAATTATGATTTTCTTCTTTTGACTCGTTTCTTCTTTTGACTCTACTCCTTCACATCTTTCCCATGCCAGTAAATAGCATCATTATTCAACTGTTGTCCATTTAGAAGTTATTCATGATTTCTCTCCTTCTCCTGTGCATTTTTCATGCTCGTGAATCCCAAAATGGAACCAGCATCAAAATATTTTTTGCTACTTCCTTTGCTCTACTACCATGTCTAAAACTCCATCTTTTCTCAGCTAAATTATTTTCATTGCATCTAAACTGATATCTCTATGGAATTCCATACATGACTTCCCACCATCAATTCTTTGCACTGTGGTTCGAAGTTTTTACAAAAATCTTGCCATTATATAATTAAATCACATTCAGAGTTTTTAATCACATCCTTCACTGTTCCACTTGATCTGGCTTCTTCTCCCAATTGATCTTCTACTATGTTGCTTCTTACTCATTCATTTTCACATGCACTGGCTGTCTTGCAGTGTCTTGAGAATGCCAAACTCGTTGCCATCTTAAGACTTTCTTTTACTCATCTCTTGGCTTGGAATTTTCCTTGGGTTGACATTAATATGGTTCACTTCATCACTTCACTCATCTCCTTGCTCAAAGGTCATCAGAGATGTCTTCCATGACCTTCCAGGTCTAAATAGCCCTCCCCTCTTTTTTCTTCTTTTTCTGCACATTGTCTATTTTTATTTCTAGCACCTGTCACTACCTGATGTTATGTTACATATATGTTTATTTTCTGTCTCATTCATTAAAAGGTGAGCTTCATGAAGGTAGGATCTTTACTTGTCTCTAATATATTCCCTGGGCCTCAAACAGTAACTAGTATTTAGGAGGGCACTCAGCAAATATTTTTTGAATATTTGCATACATAAATTCTTACATACACAAACTCTCTGGGTGGAGATTATATTGGCTATGAATTAACCATGTCCTCAATGTTGACTCCCTACCATTACTCTTCCTTCTCTAGTTACTGTAATACTTAAACTGTACTTTTCAGTCATACTGATAAAATGATGGGAATGAAAAAGGAGGGGTAACCAACCTTTGGTTATTTTTGGATGGGAACCTTTGAGGAGAGACTAGAGGAAATGCAGTTGACTGTGCAAAAATGGAAATACAGTTCATGAACTGCTTCTCTAGATCCCTTTGTCTCAGGTGAAACAAAGCTGCAGGGGCACTGCCAAGACTACAGAGCATTTGTACCTTCCTTAGGCTTTCTTGGCTGCCCAGGGTGGTCTGTCTCCTGCCCACCCTCCCTGCCAGAACATGCTGATTGCTAGGAAGATACTCAGATCTTGTTAAGGCCTCTTTAGGAGAACTAACCATATGGTATACAGGCAGCAGGACCACAACAGACTTTTTTTTAAAAATCATGAAGTATTTTGTTTTCCTGCTGCACTAGGCATTAGGTTACCTGTGGTGCTCACCCTATGATTCCATTTATGACCTGGTTGAAGATAGCATGAGCCAAAACCATCTTCAAGATGCATATGGTGCCTCTTCATTTCTTTTCATGTTCTCAACATGGTTAACTGAACTACCAAGGCTTCTACCTCCTCCCACCACCCCCAGAGTCCTGCTATGATGACAACAGAATATGTAGCCCTGAGCTGGCCCCAAATATGACTAGTGGTGTCTCTCTATGATCACAGGTTGGAAGGGCCACTGGCTACAATGCTCCATGAGCCGCCACTGTAAGTCACTTCCTAGTTATTTGTGAAGGATATTGTGCACAAAGACCCACACACAGGGAAAAGTCTCTAAACTGCTTGTGATTAATTTTTGCTGATGCTAACCTTGGCTGCCTTTGCCTCAAGAACAAAAATATGAAAAAAAATCTGGAAAGGTTATGATAAATCTTTATAAATTTTTCAATAATTGTATTGGTAGTCATAAACATCATGGAAAAATAAAAAAAGGGAAGTCTAAGATAAACTGATAGATGAACTGGAGTTAATAAGTTTAGCTTTGAGTTGCCTGGGAATTATTGGGGAAAATAATCTATTAAACATAAACAAAAAATATACTAATCACTAATATGTGGAAAACATTGCAAGTTGCAAATCATTTTCTCATACAATTTATCTTTTATCTCTTATAATCATTCTATTAAAAAGATGTTGAACTCCATTTTATGAGGAAGAAAGCAAGACTGAAAAAATTAAATGATTTTCCATTTTGGAACTAGGAATCACTGAAAGTTTTCTAGTAATTGCTTTTCAAAGATGCACAGTTTAGGTGAAGAGAGGTTGCATGCATCCTAAAAAAATTGTGATTGAGGGGCGCCTGAGTGGCTCAGTGGGTTAAGCCGCTGCCTTCGGCTCAGGTCATGATCTCAGGGTCCTGGGATCGAGTCCCGCATCGGGCTCTCTGCTCAGCAGGGAGCCTGCTTCCCCCTCTCTGCCTACTTGTGGTCTCTCTCTATCAAATAAATAAATAAAATCCTTAAAAAAAATTGTGATTGATAATTAATGAGGATACCCAATACTGCTAAGTGACATAGCAATAATTCTCATCGGCTTTCCACTTTTAGACACAAAAATATTGCATTTACAAGGTAATATTAGAATTTTGCTTTGTGGAACAAAGATAAGGAATATATCTTAAAAAGCTATTGATAATTGAAGCATTCTTTGGAAATTAAAAATTATTTTAAAAGTTATTTTCATTTTTTTCTTATTAAATTTTATTATCCACAGGGAAATACACTATGACCATACTATCTTAGTTTATTTATTTACTTACTTATTTTTTAAGGATTTTATTCATTTGAGAGAGAGAGAGAGAGAGATGGAGCATGGGCAGGGTGAGGAGCAGAGGGAGAGGGAGAAGCAGGCTCCCCTCTGAGCAGAGAGCCCAATGAGGGACTCGATCCCAGTACCCTGAGATCATGACCTGAGCAAAAGGCAGATGCTTAAGTTACTGAGCCACCCAGTCACCCATATCTTATAGCTTATTTAATTATACTGCTTATGTAATAAATCTTTAAGTGGGAGGCATTTTGCCAAGCATAGAAAAAAATGGTTGAACTTGCTGTTTATTATAGCCAATATATTGCTACTTTTAATATAGTTGATGTTTCATGCTAATTTATCTAATGCCAATATTAAATAAGGTATGGGTGGAGATAAATATGGAGCTAGGATTACTCTGCTACAGGATCCAAGCTCAGGGTTAGTCCACATTTATTTAACATTCATTAGACCCCATAGACCATTTGAGCCTTAAATCACATTTTATTTTACAGTTACTATTTTCCCTTGAAGTATTTATGACCTCATATATTTCCATTACCCTGAGCTTCCTCTATGTTTGCGCATATTGTTACTTATTATGTTATCATAATGCCATTGGGATCTGATCTGTGGAGTGGCTTCTTTAACTCAATTAAATATGTCTGACAAACTGTACGAAGTTCTGAATTCCAAGGGTTTATTTTTAACCATGACAAGATGACACATTATAATCGCTTTCTAGCTAACCTAGATTGGAAGATACTATCTGACAGGGAAGCCATCATTGGCTGATGCATGGGGATAACTGTAACTGAGAATGTATCATGCTGTTACGCTCAAACAATTGGTTTGCTGCTGTTATAAATGTGGGTTACAGGTGAAAATAAGAATTCTTTTCTCAGGAGGACTCCTCTTACCTGCTCTTCCTTATACATTTTCACAGGGGCTCTAACAAGTTTTGAATTTTTGAGAAAATATAGTTGTGAAAGTGTTGGTACACAGTCTTGGATGCTTCTATGGAGGTTAATGATGTGTTTGGTTAACTTCCATCAAGACTGGAAGGTGGCAATTTCTTAGGACTCAGAAGTTAGAAGTATCCAAAACAGAACCGTTTCATTATTGAATATTTTCCAGTTGTGCTTTCTGCAGGAGATTTGCAGTTTATTTCAATGTGCACTATATTTGTTTGCAAAGTACATTTAAGCCTCATGAAAGAAAAATACTGAACAGCTTCACTCTCAACGGAAAAATCATGCTAATTCTGGTCTCTGGTCTCCAGATTCCTGGTCTGCAACTCGCACTTTTACCATCACTTTGATGTGTAGTTCCTGTTCTTTGGGATCCCATAAAGTCCTTTCCAGGGATTCTTATCTCATCTGCTGTCCCGCATTAGTGGACCCCTATAATCTTCTCTAACAGGCGTTTGGCGTGCAATTATCTCTCGCCTTCCAGGGTTACTTACCTGCTTCGTGTCTGGATTAGGCTTCTGAAGATCATGAGTTCTTTTTATATATTTCATACACTTATGGATGGCATCCCTTAGTATAATGCTTACTACTTGCTCAGTTACTATTTGTTGAGTAAGTGAAATAACAGGATATCAAGTAATAATGGAAAAGAAAATAAGTATCTCCTACTTCCAAATAGAGTAAGTTAAGAAAACTGCCAGCCTAGCATCAGGCAGGGAGAGAACGCCCAGAGGGTAGGCATTTGACAGGAGGAGAGAGACCTGTGTGGGGCTGTTCACTGATCACCCTTTGTGGTCCAGAGCAACTTAAGCGGTGATTCATCTCTGTTCCTCTGGAAAATGAGGAGGTTGGTTCAGGTCCCTTTAAGTTCTGTCTATGAGCCTGTATTTTTAATAAAATGTCATGCCGAGTATCTCTTCTATGCCAAGGACTGTGACAGAGAGTTTCACAGATATTATCTCAAGGTCAACAAAAATCAGAAGAAAGGTAATAGAGTTGAAAAGCACATGGAATTATTCAGGCAGCCCCAGTTCTGGTCCCAGAGAAGCCAAAGTGGAACTGCCTAGAAAACAGCTAAAGAGCAATCCCCAGATGGCAGAGCAGCCCAGGGATGGGGGTGGAGGGGGTGAGCGTGGGAGGGAGTGGGGAGGTGTGCAGCAGGGCATGATGGGAAGCATCATTCAGTCGATGACTTCTGCGCAATAGGTTGGATTTAGCTTGCACACAGTTCTATTCCTGCCAAAAGCCATAAGAGCACTCAAATCCTTCCATGCATCCTTGCAGGCAGGGCTAGCGTGGGGGTGAGCTACGTACAGTCTCATGGGGCCTCATGCTCAAAAGGACCCAGTACTTGCGGTCCTCTTTTTTCTTGTTTAAGATTTTATTTATTTGTTTGAGTTAGAGGGAGAGAGGGAGAGGGAGAGGGAGCGAACATGACTGGGATGAGTAGCAGAGGGAGAAGCAGGCTCTCTGCCAAGCGGGAAGCCCCATGTGGGGCTTGATCCCTGTGATCATGACCCAAGCCGAAAACAGACCCTTAAGGACTGAGCCACCCAGGCACTCCTGCTGTCCTTGTTTTAATACAAGGAGCATTGTGCATGGGGCCCCACAAATCAGGTAGCTGGTTCCCCCTGTAGGTCAGAGCAACACGAAATAGAGAGCAAAGGGCAGAGACAGCAGGCACAGATCCACTGGAGAAGGCCATCCAGATGAAAACAGGTGTGAGGCATTTTGCAGAGAGTATGCTGTGCACAGCTGAGCATTGGCGCAAACTCTGACAAACTCTGGTGAGGGATCACCAGAATTATGGAGACACAGTTGGAGAAGAACCTGTACTTCATGCCTCCAACTTTGAGCCATTGCCGGAGGCAGGACAGAAAGAGGTGGGCAATTAAAACGAAGTCCAAGTTTTAAGAACGTCATTGTTTTAATGTAGGATGATAGGGTATGTATACAGGACACAGAAGAATAAGTGAGAGAAAACTACAATGGTAGAAAGAAAATACCAGAACAGTAATGTTCACCATCACAATATTTTTCTCACGCGTAAAGCTTATAAGCCAATTAGGTAATTGTATAATTTATGTTGTCTATGTTATTTGCATGTATTTTATCATATGCTTCTTTGTTCACTCTACATATGTATATATCCATATACACACACAGAGTAAAGGTCACTCAGTCTCTCTCTCTCTCTCTCATTTCGCAGAGTAGATTCAGTCACCATATCCCTTTATCTCACTGACTAGTAGCCTTGTGTTGAGGAAAGTCCCCTGACCCATCCAGGCATTGGTGTCTTTATTTACATTATGAAAAAATTAAATATGTCTGGTTCTTTATATATGTAAAATTTTGTCTTTTCTTTTTTCCCCTCTGAGGAAGAAAGTAAAGAAGTTATCAAGTCCCTTTCACAATGTGGGCATTGTAAAAAATAAGAATTTCACTACAAGGGGGTGCAGAAAATTGTGGGTTTTGTGTCAACCTCTAGCTTTTGGCTGGCAGTAAGAGATTATGAACTTGGCTTCCGGGCTGATGCTCCCCAGTGTTTGTTAGCTCTCTTCTGGAGCAGAGCCAGCGGTCTGGAAAGGTGGTATGTTCGAGATCTCTTTGAGGCTTTGACTTCGTTGTGTTAGCAGCTCTCTTTAACACAACGCCCCATCTAAGCTCCATACTCACACAGTTGTTAGGTTTCCACAGTGAGGTATATTTTATGCTCCGTGAATACATTCTGTACAGTACATTTGCACTTTTATAATCTTTTTGTTCACTTTTAATAACCTCTCTGCAGTTCTATCCTGAATTATGCCCTCTAAAATATGTTACTATTGTGCTTTAAGTGTTTTTCTTGGCCTATTACAAAGGAATCTTATGCTTTAGTTTCATTTTGCTTGTGAATTTAGACCATTTTCATCTTGAATGGGATATTTTTCTCTCAAGTACAATAAGCTGTTTGTGTATTTTTCCTAGGGGGGGAAGAAATAGAATATGAATCTCATGAGTCTGTTCTCTGACAAATTGCAATACTACTCAACAGTGCAACTTCTATCTGATTTGAGTCTTTGTAAAATTTTATTTGCATCTATTTCAAAGAGTGCTATATACAACTGTGTTTATTATATAAGGGAGAGAAGTACATCCATTTCTCCTTATGTAAGAAATTAATAACAAATCTCTTTTTCTTCCTTCGTGTGTATGTATATATAATACCTACACAAACACATACATACACATATACACACAAATACATACACATAAACATATAAACACACACATTTTTACACATTTTACACATATTTACACATACTTCATATACAAATTCCTCTCTGTAGATAGATAGTTGAGAGAATAATGCATACCAACTTTTTTTATTTAATATAGTACCAGGCACATAGTAAGAAAAATAAATGTTTAGTGAATGAATGATGAATGATTAGCTATGATTGGTTACTTAACCTTATCTTTAAAATATTACTACATTATGGCACTTTATCAATAGTCAAACTGTCATTTTGAATTAATTTGATACCTCATAAGGTCATTTAACTTTCTTATTTAATGTCACCCCTTAAATTTCCCACTAACATCCTCTTTGACATCAATCTTGGTATCAGAATCAATAAATATCTATGAAATGTCTACCAAGAACAAGGAAATATGCCAGGGGAGAGGAACAAAGTCCTTGTCTTAAAATTCCTTTGGTGTTATGTGAAGAAGGAAAGAAAAACAATTCAGAGCAAATAATCAGATTGTTGTATGTTACATGAGCCAAGTGCATGGATCGGGAAACAAGTGTATAGATATTCGAAGACAGAGGTTTGCTGCCTTTTTTAGGCTTCATGGAGGAAGGCCAGTGCTTTCTACTGAAGGGTGGGATACTTTGAGTGAGAATGAAAAAACATGACTAAGTAAAGAGAGATCAAAACTTTGGTGTGTAGAGCTTTTAAAAACAGGGTATGGCATTTAAATCTTATCCTCTGGGCCATGGGAAGGCACTAAGGATTTTTGAACAGGGTGGTCAAAATCCACTGCAACGTTTGTCTTGGAAAGAAAGATAGACTAAAGTAGATGTGAAGATTCTTAGGGAACTGTTGCAATAGTTAAAGCACTAGCATGATGTGTGCACTATAATGAATCTGATGAACGGGTGAGGGCCATGGAGAACCAGCTGTATGAAGATTTGAGAAACATTGCCAAGGATTCCAACCTGAAAGAATGGAGTCAATCTAGAGGAGATTATTTGGCTGGAAGTTTGGTTTCAATAGTTGCTATAGGTTGAAATGTATCTCCATAAAACTTATATTGAAGTCCCCCCAAGTCTGTGAATTTCACTTTATTTGATTTATTTTATTTTTCAGGATCTCTGCATCCCTGAACAAGTTAAGATGCATCTGAGTGTGTCCTAATCCAATATGATCAGTGTCCTTAAAAGAAGAAGAAAGTTTGGGCACAAAGACACACAGAGGAGAGAATGCCATGTGACCAAGGAGCTGACTGGCATGTCGCCACTGCAAGCCAAGGGGATGCAAGGGACCGATGACCCCGCCATATGCTGGGAGAGGCGAGGAAGGTTCCCCTACAGGTGTCGGAGGTAGCATGGCTCTACTAACACTTTGACTACAGGCTTTAGTTTCTGGAACTGTGAAGGAATCTATTTTTTTTTTTTTTTTTTGGTTGCTTTAAGCCATCCTAGTTTATGACGCTGTTATGGCAGCCCTAAGGAGTTAATATAGTAATGATCAACCTGAGACTATATATGGGTTGTCTCTATGGAAATATTTACCAGGACATTACAGATAATAATCATGTCAAGCCTTGTTAGTTTGAGATATGTGAGAAATCCAAGTTTAAGTGATAAATGAAACTATAAGAATGGAAGCATTTCTCAAGGCAGAGGGAAGCTTTCACAGAATCAGAGTCAGTCTTGGGGCATGATGTGCTGATAAATGTATTACACTCTCTGGAAAAAAAAAAAAGAAAAAGAAAGAAAAAAAAAAGAACCCTAATTAGTAGCATTTGCTGACTTCTACAGTATAAATATACCCATCATGGTTGATTTCAAGCTAGATGTGTGATGTCAACTGGTTTGCAAAATTCATAAAAAATTAACAGTTGACTTTGAGCTGGAATGAACTGGTTCCAGCACACCCTGCTGTGCTATATTCATATTTAGGGTGTATAGGGAGAAAGCAGGACCATCAAATGAGACAAAGAATTGGCTAGACAAGTATCAGGACCAGAACGGTGAATCACCATGAAGGAAATCGTAGGAAAGATTTTTTTAACAGGATGATTTAGGCTTTTTGTCCTTTATTCCTAACTTCCATTTACTATTAACAGCACAACCATACTCCCTAAAAAACTAAAGCACTATTTGTTTCTCTCCACATACCATTACTTTTATTTTTTAACTCTATACCTTTGTTAGCATGAACAAAAGGACAATGCGTGTTTAAAAATAACCACAATTTTTAGGGTTATTACTCTGTACTAAAAGCCTCTGCAGAAATTATTTCACTTAGCTTACACAATAACCCTATTATGGAGAGATGATGATTATCCCAACTTTACAGCTGAAGATACTGGGGTACAGAGAGTTTATATAATATGCCTAGGTCCACCCTGTTGGTAATTGGCAGAACCAAGCCTCCTAAAAGTCGGTCTGACTTGAATTCCAATGCCTACAGAGGTGAGAGAGGTAAGTGCTTGAGTGGACATGGCCAGCTGCAAGTCCCCTTTGGTTCTCAGTGTTGCTGTGCAGAAATAAAAGCTCTGGGTCACAGATCTCATCAATTTCAAGGGAAGCCAGCAATCTGGATTTAAATGTGAATTCTGCATTTTCAAAATGTTGCTCAAATTTTTATTACTTACACATTATGGTGGCTGAAAAACTATGAGTGTGTGTCAGTAAATTAAATTCTATACCATATGATCATGCTATTCAGTCTTTCCAGGGTAGTAGAGAAGGCAAGAGAAAGAAAGACATAGAAAAGTTCACAGAGATTTTAAATATATCATATGAAATATTTTTAGAAGTATGAAAGAGAATTTCAATGCAAGATATATTCAGCACATATTATATGTAAATATATGTTATTTTTTCATTAACAGTAAGAATTAGCAGTAATGCCCTCATATCTCCTCTCTGCCTCTTTTGGACTGATTTTTCTGTTCAGTAAATGTTTATGGAACATTACCTACTTACTCTGTGCCTTGAACTGAGTGATGTCTAACATTTGTCTGTTACTGATTTTTCTGACATTCTGCAAACTCTTTTCATTTCTTCCCACTACCTACTTTTGTCAGTCAAGTTCTGTTTGAAGGTCTCTCCTGGAAGTTTTCTTTGGAAGTAAGCTGTTTTGTCCTAGTTTATAGGATGTCTGGGTTCTGTCAGAGAGAAATGGTGGAAAACGATGATAAAGTAACCTGGGGTCAAATTATCAAGGGCCGCATTAAGAAATTTGGGTAGTGAGGAGCCATTTAAGGATTTTAAGCAAAGGAGAAGCATGGTGAGAACTACACTTAAAAAGGTAACTCTGGGTCACTTTATAAAATACAGTGAACTATAGACAAGGCTGAAGCAGAGGGCCCAATTTTGAGGCTGTGATGGTAATTTACCAGGACATAATAAAACCCAGCAGAGATAACAGCAAACAGGGTCAAGATCCTAGATCTATATATGAAATTCATATATATGGAATTGACATAGATGTTGTATAATCCCACACTACTGTTATGAAGTGAATGTTTGTGTTACCCCCTCCCCCTGAATTCATATGCTGAAGCTTGAACCCCCAAAGGGATAGCATTTTGAGCTGGAGATCTTGGCATATAATTAGGGTTAGATGAGGTCATGAGGGTGGAAACTTGGTCTGAAGGAATTAGTGCCCTTGCAGGAAGAAGCACTAGAGAACTTGCTCTCTCCATGTGTGCATGTGCTGGAAAGGCCATGTGAGCACATAGTAGAAAGGCAGCAATCTGCAAGCCAGAGAAAGAGCTCTCACCAGAACCTGACCATGCTAGTACTCTGATATTGAACTTCCAGCCTCCCAGACTGTGAGAAAATAAATTTCTGTTGGGCAAGCCACCTGGTTTATGGTATTTTCTTACAGCAGCCAGAGAAGAAGAATGCAACTACTTTACTTTGTTGCACAAATTGTTCCAACTTTGGTCAGTTAGCTGGCTTCTGTGTGTGTGGTTTTGTTTTGCTTTTTTTTCCCCCCAGGGACTCAATTTCTTCTTATTAGAGAAATGTATTAGAAGCCAATATCTAGGCATTAGATGTGCTCATTTCTATGGGGGTGTTATTGCTTTGGCCCCTTTCATTGGAAGAGCAAAGTAGCATATGTGTATATACTAACCTATGTTGTATGTGTATATATGTATATGTGTACCTGTATATTTATTTATATATGTATATATTATATATGTAACTATGCTCATACTGATGATTCCAACTCCAATCCATTACCACAGGCTCATTCTAGCGTTCTTTCCTTGCTTACCAGCAACCTTGTAATATAGCAGTGAAAAATCTGTCTCCAACCATCCATTTATGTAACTGTTTTATCCAGTATACATGTGGAGCAGTATCAGAATTACTAACCTGTGCCATTCACGGGAGACAACTTTATCAACTACTATGCAGTGTTTCTGTACAGTTTATTTTTCTTTTAGTTTTACAGGCTTATTTCCAAGTTTCAGCACCATTCCACCCATCCCCTTCAGTGAAGTTGTGTCACACATTTGTAATTCAGTTGAATTCTCTTGTCCTGATCTGCATTCCTTCCTGGGATCTCTGAACCTCTTAAATAGATATTTCAAAACTTTTCATACATTAAAATTTACTATTATGCTATCATGATCTTTGGGTTTTGACCCAAAATTCATAATTTCATGTATTCACCACTATAATATCATGAAGAATAGTGTCAGCATCCTAAAAGTTCCCTGTGCTTCACTTATTCAGTTTTATTCCTGGTGCCCTTCTGTCCTGGCGATCACTGACTTTTTTTTTTAAACTGGCTACAGTTTGGACTATTCCAAAATGCCATATAATTGGAATCATATAAATACACAATTTCTAACTGGATGTTCTTACTTTGTATGTACGTTTAATGTTGATCTGTGTCTTTTTGTAACTCATTGTTTTTTATTGCTGGATACTCTTCCATTGTATGGCAATACCACAGTTTGTTTATCCATTTCCTATTGAAGGACATATTGGTTGCTCTGAATTTTTGGCAATTTTAAGTCAAGCTTCTATAAACATCAGTGTGCAGATTTTTGTGTGGATATAAGTTTTCAAATAAGTTGTATAAAAACCCACTAGAATGATTCCTGGGTGATGTCACAAGACTATGTTTAGTTTTGAAAGAAACTGCCAACTGTCTTCCAAAGTAGCTGCACCAGTTTGCATTCCCACTAGCAATGAATAGGATTTCCTATTTCTTCATATCTATGCCAGCATTTGGTATTTTCTGGTTTCTAAAATTCATTTTTGGATTGTAGCTATTCTCATAGATAGGGAAAAGTTAAAAACTTATTTAAATTTTAAAATAATAGTTATAATAAATAGAAAAAGAATCACATTGTTAAGGTTGGCAAAATTTTTACATTTCAGTTAACCAGATGTTGGGTTATTTTCCAACTTGCAAGTAAATGTCAATGCATTTAATTTTTATAGCACTTTAACTTACATCCAAAGTTTGATTAAATACACTTATCTTGGGGACCAGCAGTATAAATAATCCAAAATCGGGTGATAGTTTAAAATATGAATTGTGTTTCCCTTTTGAATGTATTTTATGGGATTATTATTGTAATTACAATAACTTTAAGAGTCATAGCTATATATTGTCAAAACAACTGTGTGGGAAGAGGTTCAGTTTTTTATTATGAGTTTCTTAATCTACACTAATTAGTTTGCATGATTTAATTTACTAGTTTTTAAAAGATATTATCTAAGTATTAGAGAGAAAGAGCAAGCAAGCAAGCAGGTGGGGTGGAGAGTAGAGAGAGAAGGACAGGCAGACTCCACATTGAACACTTAGCCTGACACTGGGCCCAATCCCATGATCCTGAGATCATGACTTGAGTTGAAATCTAGAGTCAGACACTTAACCAACTGAGCCATCCAGGCATTCCTAATTTACTACTTTTATCTTTAACTTTCTGATTTGGCATTGTGTGGCTTCAAGTTTAGGCAAAATCAAAATGATTTCTTATACATTACTTCTACTTCCCAGCTAATAAGAAATGGAGTGATGGTTGCAGAAACTATCTTGGATTAAACAGCTTCTAAAAATACTACAGTATGAAAGAAGCAAGAGTTTGCTACCCTGGATTTCTTTTGGAAATACACTAATAAAAAGTTAAAAATTAAACCAAGGGCTAAGGAACTTAAATTCTTATTGTGCAAACATATTGGTGACTTCTTAAGGGCTAACTCTGTTTATGATTGAAATAATTTTACAAGATACCGTTTTAATCCTAGTTGATGATAGAAATGTTTTGACCTCAATAATTTATCATTAGTCATTACGATATTCTTAAAATTTAAGATAGTGAAAATTTAAGATTCTGTTAGACTGAATGTTTAAAAGAAAAATAAAATTATTCTTTTTTTTTTTAAAGATAATTTATTTATTTATTTGACAGAGAGAGATCACAAGTAGGCAGAGAGGCAGGCAGAGAGAGGAGAAAGCAGGCTCCCTGCTGAGCAGAGAGCCCGATGCAGGACTCGATCCCAGGACCCTGAGATCATGACCTGAGCCAAAGGCAGCGGCTTAGCCCACTGAGCCACCCA